>NW_027489330.1:22500-40000 GCF_050948215.1 Halictus rubicundus | reverse complement strand
CCGTTTACCCGTGCAATTTGTAGAACAGAATGTAGTACGGCCGGGTGTCACTCGGATCGCTAATAACTCGGTAAACACGCTTCCTAGTCGTTTGTCATCGCGATACATGCTATCGTAGAGAAAAAAAAAGATAGAGACAGAGGGAACCTCGTCAATCCAACGCTGCGGTACGCATAGACCTTCGGGGATACACTAACTAACAATACGGAGCATCATTTCCAACCGCCGTTTACCCGTGCAATTTGTAGAACAGAATGTAGTACGGCCGGGTGTCACTCGGATCGCTAATAACTCGGTAAACACGCTTCCTAGTCGTTTGTCATCGCGATACATGCTATCGTAGAGAAAAAAAAAGATAGAGACAGAGGGAACCTCGTCAATCCAACGCTGCGGTACGCATAGACCTTCGGGGATACACTAACTAACAATACGGAGCATCATTTCCAACCGCCGTTTACCCGTGCAATTTGTAGAACAGAATGTAGTACGGCCGGGTGTCACTCGGATCGCTAATAACTCGGTAAACACGCTTCCTAGTCGTTTGTCATCGCGATACATGCTATCGTAGAGAAAAAAAAAGATAGAGACAGAGGGAACCTCGTCAATCCAACGCTGCGGTACGCATAGACCTTCGGGGATACACTAACTAACAATACGGAGCATCATTTCCAACCGCCGTTTACCCGTGCAATTTGTAGAACAGAATGTAGTACGGCCGGGTGTCACCCTACTCAAGTCCATTATTTGCTAATAACTCGATAAATAATAATTGTAGCGAGTTTGGTGTTATGATATATATTGTTAGAAACCGTCTATATTACAGTGATATCACGTCGAAAATCGTCTAGGACCGATACGGAAAAAGTTTCCTCTTAGCGGTGGGACTTAGAAAAATTTCCAGAGTTTTGTCGACGGAGTAGCACATCCGTCCATTATTTGCTAATAACTCGATAAATAATAATTGTAGCGAGTTTGGTGTTATGATATATATTGTTAGAAACCGTCTATATTACAGTGATATCACGTCGAAAATCGTCTAGGACCGATAGGGAAAAAGTTTCCTCTTGGCGGTGGGACTTAGAAAAATTTTCGTCGAACGTCCGACGGAGTAGTACATCCGTCCATTATTTGCTAATAACTCGATAAATAATAATTGTAGCGAGTTTGGTGTTATGATATATATTGTTAGAAACCGTCTATATTACAGTGATATCACGTCGAAAATCGTCTAGGACCGATACGGAAAAAGTTTCCTCTTAGCGGTGGGACTTAGAAAAATTTCCAGAGTTTTGTCGACGAAGTAGCACATCCGTCCATTATTTGCTAATAACTCGATAAATAATAATTGTAGCGAGTTTGGTGTTATGATATATATTGTTAGAAACCGTCTATATTACAGTGATATCACGTCGAAAATCGTCTAGGACCGATACGGAAAAAGTTTCCTCTTAGCGGTGGGACTTAGAAAAATTTCCAGAGTTTTGTCGACGGAGTAGCACATCCGTCCATTATTTGCTAATAACTCGATAAATAATAATTGTAGCGAGTTTGGTGTTATGATATATATTGTTAGAAACCGTCTATATTACAGTGATATCACGTCGAAAATCGTCTAGGACCGATACGGAAAAAGTTTCCTCTTAGCGGTGGGACTTAGAAAAATTTCCAGAGTTTTGTCGACGGAGTAGCACATCCGTCCATTATTTGCTAATAACTCGATAAATAATAATTGTAGCGAGTTTGGTGTTATGATATATATTGTTAGAAACCGTCTATATTACAGTGATATCACGTCGAAAATCGTCTAGGACCGATACGGAAAAAGTTTCCTCTTAGCGGTGGGACTTAGAAAAATTTCCAGAGTTTTGTCGACGGAGTAGCACATCCGTCCATTATTTGCTAATAACTCGATAAATAATAATTGTAGCGAGTTTGGTGTTATGATATATATTGTTAGAAACCGTCTATATTACAGTGATATCACGTCGAAAATCGTCTAGGACCGATACGGAAAAAGTTTCCTCTTAGCGGTGGGACTTAGAAAAATTTCCAGAGTTTTGTCGACGGAGTAGCACATCCGTCCATTATTTGCTAATAACTCGATAAATAATAATTGTAGCGAGTTTGGTGTTATGATATATATTGTTAGAAACCGTCTATATTACAGTGATATCACGTCGAAAATCGTCTAGGACCGATACGGAAAAAGTTTCCTCTTAGCGGTGGGACTTAGAAAAATTTCCAGAGTTTTGTCGACGGAGTAGCACATCCGTCCATTATTTGCTAATAACTCGATAAATAATAATTGTAGCGAGTTTGGTGTTATGATATATATTGTTAGAAACCGTCTATATTACAGTGATATCACGTCGAAAATCGTCTAGGACCGATACGGAAAAAGTTTCCTCTTAGCGGTGGGACTTAGAAAAATTTTCGTCGAACGTCCGACGGAGTAGTACATCCGTCCATTATTTGCTAATAACTCGATAAATAATAATTGTAGCGAGTTTGGTGTTATGATATATATTGTTAGAAACCGTCTATATTACAGTGATATCACGTCGAAAATCGTCTAGGACCGATACGGAAAAAGTTTCCTCTTAGCGGTGGGACTTAGAAAAATTTCCAGAGTTTTGTCGACGGAGTAGCACATCCGTCCATTATTTGCTAATAACTCGATAAATAATAATTGTAGCGAGTTTGGTGTTATGATATATATTGTTAGAAACCGTCTATATTACAGTGATATCACGTCGAAAATCGTCTGGGACCGATAGGGAAAAAGTTTCCTCTTGGCGGTGGGGCTTAGAAAAATTTCCAGAGTTTTGTCGACGGAGTAGCACATCCGTCCATTATTTGCTAATAACTCGATAAATAATAATTGTAGCGAGTTTGGTGTTATGATATATATTGTTAGAAACCGTCTATATTACAGTGATATCACGTCGAAAATCGTCTAGGACCGATACGGAAAAAGTTTCCTCTTAGCGGTGGGACTTAGAAAAATTTCCAGAGTTTTGTCGACGGAGTAGCACATCCGTCCATTATTTGCTAATAACTCGATAAATAATAATTGTAGCGAGTTTGGTGTTATGATATATATTGTTAGAAACCGTCTATATTACAGTGATATCACGTCGAAAATCGTCTAGGACCGATACGGAAAAAGTTTCCTCTTAGCGGTGGGACTTAGAAAAATTTCCAGAGTTTTGTCGACGGAGTAGCACATCCGTCCATTATTTGCTAATAACTCGATAAATAATAATTGTAGCGAGTTTGGTGTTATGATATATATTGTTAGAAACCGTCTATATTACAGTGATATCACGTCGAAAATCGTCTAGGACCGATACGGAAAAAGTTTCCTCTTAGCGGTGGGACTTAGAAAAATTTTCGTCGAACGTCCGACGGAGTAGTACATCCGTCCATTATTTGCTAATAACTCGATAAATAATAATTGTAGCGAGTTTGGTGTTATGATATATATTGTTAGAAACCGTCTATATTACAGTGATATCACGTCGAAAATCGTCTAGGACCGATACGGAAAAAGTTTCCTCTTAGCGGTGGGACTTAGAAAAATTTCCAGAGTTTTGTCGACGGAGTAGCACATCCGTCCATTATTTGCTAATAACTCGATAAATAATAATTGTAGCGAGTTTGGTGTTATGATATATATTGTTAGAAACCGTCTATATTACAGTGATATCACGTCGAAAATCGTCTAGGACCGATACGGAAAAAGTTTCCTCTTAGCGGTGGGACTTAGAAAAATTTCCAGAGTTTTGTCGACGGAGTAGCACATCCGTCCATTATTTGCTAATAACTCGATAAATAATAATTGTAGCGAGTTTGGTGTTATGATATATATTGTTAGAAACCGTCTATATTACAGTGATATCACGTCGAAAATCGTCTAGGACCGATAGGGAAAAAGTTTCCTCTTGGCGGTGGGACTTAGAAAAATTTCCAGAGTTTTGTCGACGGAGTAGCACATCCGTCCATTATTTGCTAATAACTCGATAAATAATAATTGTAGCGAGTTTGGTGTTATGATATATATTGTTAGAAACCGTCTATATTACAGTGATATCACGTCGAAAATCGTCTAGGACCGATACGGAAAAAGTTTCCTCTTAGCGGTGGGACTTAGAAAAATTTCCAGAGTTTTGTCGACGGAGTAGCACATCCGTCCATTATTTGCTAATAACTCGATAAATAATAATTGTAGCGAGTTTGGTGTTATGATATATATTGTTAGAAACCGTCTATATTACAGTGATATCACGTCGAAAATCGTCTAGGACCGATACGGAAAAAGTTTCCTCTTAGCGGTGGGACTTAGAAAAATTTTCGTCGAACGTCCGACGGAGTAGTACATCCGTCCATTATTTGCTAATAACTCGATAAATAATAATTGTAGCGAGTTTGGTGTTATGATATATATTGTTAGAAACCGTCTATATTACAGTGATATCACGTCGAAAATCGTCTAGGACCGATACGGAAAAAGTTTCCTCTTAGCGGTGGGACTTAGAAAAATTTCCAGAGTTTTGTCGACGGAGTAGCACATCCGTCCATTATTTGCTAATAACTCGATAAATAATAATTGTAGCGAGTTTGGTGTTATGATATATATTGTTAGAAACCGTCTATATTACAGTGATATCACGTCGAAAATCGTCTAGGACCGATACGGAAAAAGTTTCCTCTTAGCGGTGGGACTTAGAAAAATTTCCAGAGTTTTGTCGACGGAGTAGCACATCCGTCCATTATTTGCTAATAACTCGATAAATAATAATTGTAGCGAGTTTGGTGTTATGATATATATTGTTAGAAACCGTCTATATTACAGTGATATCACGTCGAAAATCGTCTAGGACCGATACGGAAAAAGTTTCCTCTTAGCGGTGGGACTTAGAAAAATTTCCAGAGTTTTGTCGACGGAGTAGCACATCCGTCCATTATTTGCTAATAACTCGATAAATAATAATTGTAGCGAGTTTGGTGTTATGATATATATTGTTAGAAACCGTCTATATTACAGTGATATCACGTCGAAAATCGTCTAGGACCGATAGGGAAAAAGTTTCCTCTTGGCGGTGGGACTTAGAAAAATTTCCAGAGTTTTGTCGACGGAGTAGCACATCCGTCCATTATTTGCTAATAACTCGATAAATAATAATTGTAGCGAGTTTGGTGTTATGATATATATTGTTAGAAACCGTCTATATTACAGTGATATCACGTCGAAAATCGTCTAGGACCGATAGGGAAAAAGTTTCCTCTTGGCGGTGGGACTTAGAAAAATTTTCGTCGAACGTCCGACGAAGTAGCACATCCGTCCATTATTTGCTAATAACTCGATAAATAATAATTGTAGCGAGTTTGGTGTTATGATGTATATTGTTAGAAACCGTCTATATTACAGTGATATCACGTCGAAAATCGTTTAGGACCGATAGGGAAAAAGTTTCCTCTTAGCGGTGGGACTTAGAAAAATTTTCGTCGAACGTCCGACGAAGTAGCACATCCGTCCATTATTTGCTAATAACTCGATAAATAATAATTGTAGCGAGTTTGGTGTTATGATATATATTGTTAGAAACCGTCTATATTACAGTGATATCACGTCGAAAATCGTCTAGGACCGATAGGGAAAAAGTTTCCTCTTGGCGGTGGGACTTAGAAAAATTTTCGTCGAACGTCCGACGAAGTAGCACATCCGTCCATTATTTGCTAATAACTCGATAAATAATAATTGTAGCGAGTTTGGTGTTATGATATATATTGTTAGAAACCGTCTATATTACAGTGATATCACGTCGAAAATCGTCTAGGACCGATACGGAAAAAGTTTCCTCTTAGCGGTGGGACTTAGAAAAATTTCCAGAGTTTTGTCGACGGAGTAGCACATCCGTCCATTATTTGCTAATAACTCGATAAATAATAATTGTAGCGAGTTTGGTGTTATGATATATATTGTTAGAAACCGTCTATATTACAGTGATATCACGTCGAAAATCGTCTAGGACCGATAGGGAAAAAGTTTCCTCTTGGCGGTGGGACTTAGAAAAATTTTCGTCGAACGTCCGACGGAGTAGCACATCCGTCCATTATTTGCTAATAACTCGATAAATAATAATTGTAGCGAGTTTGGTGTTATGATATATATTGTTAGAAACCGTCTATATTACAGTGATATCACGTCGAAAATCGTCTAGGACCGATAGGGAAAAAGTTTCCTCTTGGCGGTGGGACTTAGAAAAATTTTCGTCGAACGTCCGACGGAGTAGCACATCCGTCCATTATTTGCTAATAACTCGATAAATAATAATTGTAGCGAGTTTGGTGTTATGATATATATTGTTAGAAACCGTCTATATTACAGTGATATCACGTCGAAAATCGTCTAGGACCGATACGGAAAAAGTTTCCTCTTAGCGGTGGGACTTAGAAAAATTTCCAGAGTTTTGTCGACGGAGTAGCACATCCGTCCATTATTTGCTAATAACTCGATAAATAATAATTGTAGCGAGTTTGGTGTTATGATATATATTGTTAGAAACCGTCTATATTACAGTGATATCACGTCGAAAATCGTCTAGGACCGATAGGGAAAAAGTTTCCTCTTGGCGGTGGGACTTAGAAAAATTTCCAGAGTTTTGTCGACGGAGTAGCACATCCGTCCATTATTTGCTAATAACTCGATAAATAATAATTGTAGCGAGTTTGGTGTTATGATATATATTGTTAGAAACCGTCTATATTACAGTGATATCACGTCGAAAATCGTCTAGGACCGATAGGGAAAAAGTTTCCTCTTGGCGGTGGGACTTAGAAAAATTTTCGTCGAACGTCCGACGAAGTAGCACATCCGTCCATTATTTGCTAATAACTCGATAAATAATAATTGTAGCGAGTTTGGTGTTATGATATATATTGTTAGAAACCGTCTATATTACAGTGATATCACGTCGAAAATCGTCTAGGACCGATAGGGAAAAAGTTTCCTCTTGGCGGTGGGACTTAGAAAAATTTTCGTCGAACGTCCGACGAAGTAGCACATCCGTCCATTATTTGCTAATAACTCGATAAATAATAATTGTAGCGAGTTTGGTGTTATGATGTATATTGTTAGAAACCGTCTATATTACAGTGATATCACGTCGAAAATCGTTTAGGACCGATAGGGAAAAAGTTTCCTCTTAGCGGTGGGACTTAGAAAAATTTTCGTCGAACGTCCGACGAAGTAGCACATCCGTCCATTATTTGCTAATAACTCGATAAATAATAATTGTAGCGAGTTTGGTGTTATGATATATATTGTTAGAAACCGTCTATATTACAGTGATATCACGTCGAAAATCGTCTAGGACCGATAGGGAAAAAGTTTCCTCTTGGCGGTGGGACTTAGAAAAATTTTCGTCGAACGTCCGACGAAGTAGCACATCCGTCCATTATTTGCTAATAACTCGATAAATAATAATTGTAGCGAGTTTGGTGTTATGATATATATTGTTAGAAACCGTCTATATTACAGTGATATCACGTCGAAAATCGTCTAGGACCGATACGGAAAAAGTTTCCTCTTAGCGGTGGGACTTAGAAAAATTTTCGTCGAACGTCCGACGGAGTAGCACATCCGTCCATTATTTGCTAATAACTCGATAAATAATAATTGTAGCGAGTTTGGTGTTATGATATATATTGTTAGAAACCGTCTATATTACAGTGATATCACGTCGAAAATCGTCTAGGACCGATACGGAAAAAGTTTCCTCTTAGCGGTGGGACTTAGAAAAATTTCCAGAGTTTTGTCGACGGAGTAGCACATCCGTCCATTATTTGCTAATAACTCGATAAATAATAATTGTAGCGAGTTTGGTGTTATGATATATATTGTTAGAAACCGTCTATATTACAGTGATATCACGTCGAAAATCGTCTAGGACCGATAGGGAAAAAGTTTCCTCTTGGCGGTGGGACTTAGAAAAATTTTCGTCGAACGTCCGACGGAGTAGCACATCCGTCCATTATTTGCTAATAACTCGATAAATAATAATTGTAGCGAGTTTGGTGTTATGATATATATTGTTAGAAACCGTCTATATTACAGTGATATCACGTCGAAAATCGTCTAGGACCGATACGGAAAAAGTTTCCTCTTAGCGGTGGGACTTAGAAAAATTTCCAGAGTTTTGTCGACGGAGTAGCACATCCGTCCATTATTTGCTAATAACTCGATAAATAATAATTGTAGCGAGTTTGGTGTTATGATATATATTGTTAGAAACCGTCTATATTACAGTGATATCACGTCGAAAATCGTCTAGGACCGATAGGGAAAAAGTTTCCTCTTGGCGGTGGGACTTAGAAAAATTTTCGTCGAACGTCCGACGGAGTAGCACATCCGTCCATTATTTGCTAATAACTCGATAAATAATAATTGTAGCGAGTTTGGTGTTATGATATATATTGTTAGAAACCGTCTATATTACAGTGATATCACGTCGAAAATCGTCTAGGACCGATACGGAAAAAGTTTCCTCTTAGCGGTGGGACTTAGAAAAATTTCCAGAGTTTTGTCGACGGAGTAGCACATCCGTCCATTATTTGCTAATAACTCGATAAATAATAATTGTAGCGAGTTTGGTGTTATGATATATATTGTTAGAAACCGTCTATATTACAGTGATATCACGTCGAAAATCGTCTAGGACCGATAGGGAAAAAGTTTCCTCTTGGCGGTGGGACTTAGAAAAATTTCCAGAGTTTTGTCGACGGAGTAGCACATCCGTCCATTATTTGCTAATAACTCGATAAATAATAATTGTAGCGAGTTTGGTGTTATGATATATATTGTTAGAAACCGTCTATATTACAGTGATATCACGTCGAAAATCGTCTAGGACCGATAGGGAAAAAGTTTCCTCTTGGCGGTGGGACTTAGAAAAATTTTCGTCGAACGTCCGACGAAGTAGCACATCCGTCCATTATTTGCTAATAACTCGATAAATAATAATTGTAGCGAGTTTGGTGTTATGATATATATTGTTAGAAACCGTCTATATTACAGTGATATCACGTCGAAAATCGTCTAGGACCGATACGGAAAAAGTTTCCTCTTAGCGGTGGGACTTAGAAAAATTTTCGTCGAACGTCCGACGGAGTAGCACATCCGTCCATTATTTGCTAATAACTCGATAAATAATAATTGTAGCGAGTTTGGTGTTATGATATATATTGTTAGAAACCGTCTATATTACAGTGATATCACGTCGAAAATCGTCTAGGACCGATACGGAAAAAGTTTCCTCTTAGCGGTGGGACTTAGAAAAATTTCCAGAGTTTTGTCGACGGAGTAGCACATCCGTCCATTATTTGCTAATAACTCGATAAATAATAATTGTAGCGAGTTTGGTGTTATGATATATATTGTTAGAAACCGTCTATATTACAGTGATATCACGTCGAAAATCGTCTAGGACCGATAGGGAAAAAGTTTCCTCTTGGCGGTGGGACTTAGAAAAATTTTCGTCGAACGTCCGACGGAGTAGCACATCCGTCCATTATTTGCTAATAACTCGATAAATAATAATTGTAGCGAGTTTGGTGTTATGATATATATTGTTAGAAACCGTCTATATTACAGTGATGTCACGTCGAAAATCGTCTAGGACCGATACGGAAAAAGTTTCCTCTTAGCGGTGGGACTTAGAAAAATTTCCAGAGTTTTGTCGACGGAGTAGCACATCCGTCCATTATTTGCTAATAACTCGATAAATAATAATTGTAGCGAGTTTGGTGTTATGATATATATTGTTAGAAACCGTCTATATTACAGTGATATCACGTCGAAAATCGTCTAGGACCGATAGGGAAAAAGTTTCCTCTTGGCGGTGGGACTTAGAAAAATTTTCGTCGAACGTCCGACGGAGTAGCACATCCGTCCATTATTTGCTAATAACTCGATAAATAATAATTGTAGCGAGTTTGGTGTTATGATATATATTGTTAGAAACCGTCTATATTACAGTGATATCACGTCGAAAATCGTCTAGGACCGATACGGAAAAAGTTTCCTCTTAGCGGTGGGACTTAGAAAAATTTCCAGAGTTTTGTCGACGGAGTAGCACATCCGTCCATTATTTGCTAATAACTCGATAAATAATAATTGTAGCGAGTTTGGTGTTATGATATATATTGTTAGAAACCGTCTATATTACAGTGATATCACGTCGAAAATCGTCTAGGACCGATAGGGAAAAAGTTTCCTCTTGGCGGTGGGACTTAGAAAAATTTCCAGAGTTTTGTCGACGGAGTAGCACATCCGTCCATTATTTGCTAATAACTCGATAAATAATAATTGTAGCGAGTTTCGTGTTATGATATATATTGTTAGAAACCGTCTATATTACAGTGATATCACGTCGAAAATCGTCTAGGACCGATAGGGAAAAAGTTTCCTCTTGGCGGTGGGACTTAGAAAAATTTTCGTCGAACGTCCGACGGAGTAGCACATCCGTCCATTATTTGCTAATAACTCGATAAATAATAATTGTAGCGAGTTTGGTGTTATGATATATATTGTTAGAAACCGTCTATATTACAGTGATATCACGTCGAAAATCGTCTAGGACCGATACGGAAAAAGTTTCCTCTTAGCGGTGGGACTTAGAAAAATTTCCAGAGTTTTGTCGACGGAGTAGCACATCCGTCCATTATTTGCTAATAACTCGATAAATAATAATTGTAGCGAGTTTGGTGTTATGATATATATTGTTAGAAACCGTCTATATTACAGTGATATCACGTCGAAAATCGTCTAGGACCGATAGGGAAAAAGTTTCCTCTTGGCGGTGGGACTTAGAAAAATTTTCGTCGAACGTCCGACGGAGTAGCACATCCGTCCATTATTTGCTAATAACTCGATAAATAATAATTGTAGCGAGTTTGGTGTTATGATATATATTGTTAGAAACCGTCTATATTACAGTGATATCACGTCGAAAATCGTCTAGGACCGATACGGAAAAAGTTTCCTCTTAGCGGTGGGACTTAGAAAAATTTTCGTCGAACGTCCGACGGAGTAGCACATCCGTCCATTATTTGCTAATAACTCGATAAATAATAATTGTAGCGAGTTTGGTGTTATGATATATATTGTTAGAAACCGTCTATATTACAGTGATATCACGTCGAAAATCGTCTAGGACCGATACGGAAAAAGTTTCCTCTTAGCGGTGGGACTTAGAAAAATTTCCAGAGTTTTGTCGACGGAGTAGCACATCCGTCCATTATTTGCTAATAACTCGATAAATAATAATTGTAGCGAGTTTGGTGTTATGATATATATTGTTAGAAACCGTCTATATTACAGTGATATCACGTCGAAAATCGTCTAGGACCGATACGGAAAAAGTTTCCTCTTAGCGGTGGGACTTAGAAAAATTTTCGTCGAACGTCCGACGGAGTAGCACATCCGTCCATTATTTGCTAATAACTCGATAAATAATAATTGTAGCGAGTTTGGTGTTATGATATATATTGTTAGAAACCGTCTATATTACAGTGATATCACGTCGAAAATCGTCTAGGACCGATACGGAAAAAGTTTCCTCTTAGCGGTGGGACTTAGAAAAATTTCCAGAGTTTTGTCGACGGAGTAGCACATCCGTCCATTATTTGCTAATAACTCGATAAATAATAATTGTAGCGAGTTTGGTGTTATGATATATATTGTTAGAAACCGTCTATATTACAGTGATATCACGTCGAAAATCGTCTAGGACCGATACGGAAAAAGTTTCCTCTTAGCGGTGGGACTTAGAAAAATTTCCAGAGTTTTGTCGACGGAGTAGCACATCCGTCCATTATTTGCTAATAACTCGATAAATAATAATTGTAGCGAGTTTGGTGTTATGATATATATTGTTAGAAACCGTCTATATTACAGTGATATCACGTCGAAAATCGTCTAGGACCGATACGGAAAAAGTTTCCTCTTAGCGGTGGGACTTAGAAAAATTTCCAGAGTTTTGTCGACGGAGTAGCACATCCGTCCATTATTTGCTAATAACTCGATAAATAATAATTGTAGCGAGTTTGGTGTTATGATATATATTGTTAGAAACCGTCTATATTACAGTGATATCACGTCGAAAATCGTCTAGGACCGATAGGGAAAAAGTTTCCTCTTGGCGGTGGGACTTAGAAAAATTTTCGTCGAACGTCCGACGAAGTAGCACATCCGTCCATTATTTGCTAATAACTCGATAAATAATAATTGTAGCGAGTTTGGTGTTATGATATATATTGTTAGAAACCGTCTATATTACAGTGATATCACGTCGAAAATCGTCTAGGACCGATACGGAAAAAGTTTCCTCTTAGCGGTGGGACTTAGAAAAATTTTCGTCGAACGTCCGACGGAGTAGCACATCCGTCCATTATTTGCTAATAACTCGATAAATAATAATTGTAGCGAGTTTGGTGTTATGATATATATTGTTAGAAACCGTCTATATTACAGTGATATCACGTCGAAAATCGTCTAGGACCGATACGGAAAAAGTTTCCTCTTAGCGGTGGGACTTAGAAAAATTTCCAGAGTTTTGTCGACGGAGTAGCACATCCGTCCATTATTTGCTAATAACTCGATAAATAATAATTGTAGCGAGTTTGGTGTTATGATATATATTGTTAGAAACCGTCTATATTACAGTGATATCACGTCGAAAATCGTCTAGGACCGATAGGGAAAAAGTTTCCTCTTGGCGGTGGGACTTAGAAAAATTTTCGTCGAACGTCCGACGGAGTAGCACATCCGTCCATTATTTGCTAATAACTCGATAAATAATAATTGTAGCGAGTTTGGTGTTATGATATATATTGTTAGAAACCGTCTATATTACAGTGATGTCACGTCGAAAATCGTCTAGGACCGATACGGAAAAAGTTTCCTCTTAGCGGTGGGACTTAGAAAAATTTCCAGAGTTTTGTCGACGGAGTAGCACATCCGTCCATTATTTGCTAATAACTCGATAAATAATAATTGTAGCGAGTTTGGTGTTATGATATATATTGTTAGAAACCGTCTATATTACAGTGATATCACGTCGAAAATCGTCTAGGACCGATAGGGAAAAAGTTTCCTCTTGGCGGTGGGACTTAGAAAAATTTTCGTCGAACGTCCGACGGAGTAGCACATCCGTCCATTATTTGCTAATAACTCGATAAATAATAATTGTAGCGAGTTTGGTGTTATGATATATATTGTTAGAAACCGTCTATATTACAGTGATATCACGTCGAAAATCGTCTAGGACCGATACGGAAAAAGTTTCCTCTTAGCGGTGGGACTTAGAAAAATTTCCAGAGTTTTGTCGACGGAGTAGCACATCCGTCCATTATTTGCTAATAACTCGATAAATAATAATTGTAGCGAGTTTGGTGTTATGATATATATTGTTAGAAACCGTCTATATTACAGTGATATCACGTCGAAAATCGTCTAGGACCGATAGGGAAAAAGTTTCCTCTTGGCGGTGGGACTTAGAAAAATTTCCAGAGTTTTGTCGACGGAGTAGCACATCCGTCCATTATTTGCTAATAACTCGATAAATAATAATTGTAGCGAGTTTCGTGTTATGATATATATTGTTAGAAACCGTCTATATTACAGTGATATCACGTCGAAAATCGTCTAGGACCGATAGGGAAAAAGTTTCCTCTTGGCGGTGGGACTTAGAAAAATTTTCGTCGAACGTCCGACGGAGTAGCACATCCGTCCATTATTTGCTAATAACTCGATAAATAATAATTGTAGCGAGTTTGGTGTTATGATATATATTGTTAGAAACCGTCTATATTACAGTGATATCACGTCGAAAATCGTCTAGGACCGATACGGAAAAAGTTTCCTCTTAGCGGTGGGACTTAGAAAAATTTCCAGAGTTTTGTCGACGGAGTAGCACATCCGTCCATTATTTGCTAATAACTCGATAAATAATAATTGTAGCGAGTTTGGTGTTATGATATATATTGTTAGAAACCGTCTATATTACAGTGATATCACGTCGAAAATCGTCTAGGACCGATAGGGAAAAAGTTTCCTCTTGGCGGTGGGACTTAGAAAAATTTTCGTCGAACGTCCGACGGAGTAGCACATCCGTCCATTATTTGCTAATAACTCGATAAATAATAATTGTAGCGAGTTTGGTGTTATGATATATATTGTTAGAAACCGTCTATATTACAGTGATATCACGTCGAAAATCGTCTAGGACCGATACGGAAAAAGTTTCCTCTTAGCGGTGGGACTTAGAAAAATTTTCGTCGAACGTCCGACGGAGTAGCACATCCGTCCATTATTTGCTAATAACTCGATAAATAATAATTGTAGCGAGTTTGGTGTTATGATATATATTGTTAGAAACCGTCTATATTACAGTGATATCACGTCGAAAATCGTCTAGGACCGATACGGAAAAAGTTTCCTCTTAGCGGTGGGACTTAGAAAAATTTCCAGAGTTTTGTCGACGGAGTAGCACATCCGTCCATTATTTGCTAATAACTCGATAAATAATAATTGTAGCGAGTTTGGTGTTATGATATATATTGTTAGAAACCGTCTATATTACAGTGATATCACGTCGAAAATCGTCTAGGACCGATACGGAAAAAGTTTCCTCTTAGCGGTGGGACTTAGAAAAATTTTCGTCGAACGTCCGACGGAGTAGCACATCCGTCCATTATTTGCTAATAACTCGATAAATAATAATTGTAGCGAGTTTGGTGTTATGATATATATTGTTAGAAACCGTCTATATTACAGTGATATCACGTCGAAAATCGTCTAGGACCGATACGGAAAAAGTTTCCTCTTAGCGGTGGGACTTAGAAAAATTTCCAGAGTTTTGTCGACGGAGTAGCACATCCGTCCATTATTTGCTAATAACTCGATAAATAATAATTGTAGCGAGTTTGGTGTTATGATATATATTGTTAGAAACCGTCTATATTACAGTGATATCACGTCGAAAATCGTCTAGGACCGATACGGAAAAAGTTTCCTCTTAGCGGTGGGACTTAGAAAAATTTCCAGAGTTTTGTCGACGGAGTAGCACATCCGTCCATTATTTGCTAATAACTCGATAAATAATAATTGTAGCGAGTTTGGTGTTATGATATATATTGTTAGAAACCGTCTATATTACAGTGATATCACGTCGAAAATCGTCTAGGACCGATACGGAAAAAGTTTCCTCTTAGCGGTGGGACTTAGAAAAATTTCCAGAGTTTTGTCGACGGAGTAGCACATCCGTCCATTATTTGCTAATAACTCGATAAATAATAATTGTAGCGAGTTTGGTGTTATGATATATATTGTTAGAAACCGTCTATATTACAGTGATATCACGTCGAAAATCGTCTAGGACCGATAGGGAAAAAGTTTCCTCTTGGCGGTGGGACTTAGAAAAATTTTCGTCGAACGTCCGACGAAGTAGCACATCCGTCCATTATTTGCTAATAACTCGATAAATAATAATTGTAGCGAGTTTGGTGTTATGATATATATTGTTAGAAACCGTCTATATTACAGTGATATCACGTCGAAAATCGTCTAGGACCGATACGGAAAAAGTTTCCTCTTAGCGGTGGGACTTAGAAAAATTTTCGTCGAACGTCCGACGGAGTAGCACATCCGTCCATTATTTGCTAATAACTCGATAAATAATAATTGTAGCGAGTTTGGTGTTATGATATATATTGTTAGAAACCGTCTATATTACAGTGATATCACGTCGAAAATCGTCTAGGACCGATACGGAAAAAGTTTCCTCTTAGCGGTGGGACTTAGAAAAATTTCCAGAGTTTTGTCGACGGAGTAGCACATCCGTCCATTATTTGCTAATAACTCGATAAATAATAATTGTAGCGAGTTTGGTGTTATGATATATATTGTTAGAAACCGTCTATATTACAGTGATATCACGTCGAAAATCGTCTAGGACCGATAGGGAAAAAGTTTCCTCTTGGCGGTGGGACTTAGAAAAATTTCCAGAGTTTTGTCGACGGAGTAGCACATCCGTCCATTATTTGCTAATAACTCGATAAATAATAATTGTAGCGAGTTTGGTGTTATGATATATATTGTTAGAAACCGTCTATATTACAGTGATATCACGTCGAAAATCGTCTAGGACCGATAGGGAAAAAGTTTCCTCTTGGCGGTGGGACTTAGAAAAATTTTCGTCGAACGTCCGACGAAGTAGCACATCCGTCCATTATTTGCTAATAACTCGATAAATAATAATTGTAGCGAGTTTGGTGTTATGATATATATTGTTAGAAACCGTCTATATTACAGTGATATCACGTCGAAAATCGTCTAGGACCGATACGGAAAAAGTTTCCTCTTAGCGGTGGGACTTAGAAAAATTTTCGTCGAACGTCCGACGGAGTAGCACATCCGTCCATTATTTGCTAATAACTCGATAAATAATAATTGTAGCGAGTTTGGTGTTATGATATATATTGTTAGAAACCGTCTATATTACAGTGATATCACGTCGAAAATCGTCTAGGACCGATACGGAAAAAGTTTCCTCTTAGCGGTGGGACTTAGAAAAATTTCCAGAGTTTTGTCGACGGAGTAGCACATCCGTCCATTATTTGCTAATAACTCGATAAATAATAATTGTAGCGAGTTTGGTGTTATGATATATATTGTTAGAAACCGTCTATATTACAGTGATATCACGTCGAAAATCGTCTAGGACCGATAGGGAAAAAGTTTCCTCTTGGCGGTGGGACTTAGAAAAATTTTCGTCGAACGTCCGACGAAGTAGCACATCCGTCCATTATTTGCTAATAACTCGATAAATAATAATTGTAGCGAGTTTGGTGTTATGATATATATTGTTAGAAACCGTCTATATTACAGTGATATCACGTCGAAAATCGTCTAGGACCGATACTTAAAAATTTTCCTCTTATTTGTGGGACTTAGAAAAATTTTCAAAGTTCGGTGAATTATGAAAAGTTGGTTATTTTGTGTAAAATAATATAGAAATGTTAAAATTTATTATATTTTGTGAAAAAAATTTTTATACTTTTTTCGCTCTAAGTTCCAACAGCCCCGCCGGGAGGTCTGTTGCCGCGGCGGTTTGCGGCCATAAGCGCGCGTGCTATTGACCGCGCGGCGCCGGCGTCCCGGCCGGCCGTTCGGTATCTATAAGAGAGTCGACGGTTCGGTCGAGTCGGTCGGTGCAGCGCGCGTCTGTGGCTATTCTACGATCTCGGTCGAGAAGCAGTCATGGGCGCCTCGAGACTTCGGTCTTGACTGTTTCGTACCGTGCTTCGTATCGAATTATTCTCTACACAGCATTGCCACGGGTCGGTGTCCTAGACCGAATGGCCCTTATGTGGCGAGCCTTCCCTTAGTGGAGGTTGGTGACTTGTATTCACTTTTGTGTTTACTCGTACTAACTGA
>NW_027489330.1:17500-20000 GCF_050948215.1 Halictus rubicundus | reverse complement strand
TTTAGAGGAAGTAAAAGTCGTAACAAGGTTTCCGTAGGTGAACCTGCGGAAGGATCATTACAAATCAAACATCTGCCAGATCCATGAATATATATATATATACATACATACAAAAATGCTTTAAAAGCACACAGAAAAGACCAACAGGAGAGTACAAGGTTATAATAAAAGGAATTCACTCTCCTGTGTAATCATCGTATGATGAGAAAATAAAGAAAAAGGGGAGTAGGGGATGTGTATAGCGACGAACTACTCCCCATGCAACGGCTTACGTGTGGAGGTCATAGTTACGCATGGAGTACATAGTTACTCAAAGCGTACGATTCTCCCGTCCAAAATTAAGGCGCAGAGAGCCCGCCAGACCATTTGTGCACAAACACGGCAATATATAATATATGCACTCTTTCGACAATGGGACGAAAGATCTCAATGAGAATGACACACGAGGAAACAGAGGGTGCTTGCGTGAAGGTGGAGCATCGCATCGTTTACTTGTATTGGGGAGTGAGTGCGAAGAGCTGTACTTCGGGTCTTCGGGAATCGTCACCGACGTTCACATTGCAAACTCGAACGATCAATAGGGTGCGGTTTCCCGTCGGACGCTGAATGTTATAGCTTAACCACGAATATAGAAATACCCGTCGTTACGAATCGATGTTTTTCACCCGCCACCTGATGGATCGTGTTCTCTTTGATAAAAATACCTCGTGTCAAAGAGACGTGTATACTATAATATACGCCATTGGTCTGCCTGTGTGTAGGCTCTCGACAATTATAATGGACAATTACGGTCGCAAGAACAGGGATGTAAGCGTCGATTCGAATCCACATATCGCGCTTCCTCGGTCTTCGCCTGTGGTGTCCGAGATACGTCCATTGGAAACGGTGGTGTTGTCTCTCCTCTAGAGAAAGAGAGGACAACAACAGGGTACCTGTGGAAAACTTGCGGTGAACGCGTTGTGTTCTGTCACGAACGTCGAGGAATAGGATGAGAGAAGGACCGGCTGTGAAGCTCGCTTTTAAAGCTGCGTGAGTCTGACACCCTACTCTGTGTGGCGATAGCGCACACACGAGCGTGGGACGAATGACCGCTGCCAGAGCCGGCTGTGAGTCCCGCTCTATTTATCGAGTTCGCGTATGACATAGAGCACAAAACGTCGCCGCATGCGTGTTCGTTGACGAACACGTATATTCGAGAGGACCGGCTGCGTAGCTCGCGTAAAGCTGTGTGCGATTCTGACACTCTACTCTCTGTGTGGCGATAATACAGTGCACAAGAGCTTGGGACGAACGATCGCGCACGGCCAGAGCCGGCTGTGAAGTCCGCTAGTATCGAATAATCTTTCTCCGTGCACAATTGGAAATGTGTTTCGAGAGGACCGGCTGCGTAGCTCGCGTAAAGCTGTGTGCGATTCTGACACTCTACTCTCTGTGTGGCGATAATACAGTGCACAAGAGCTTGGGACGAACGATCGCGCACGGCCAGAGCCGGCTGTGAAGTCCGCTAGTATCGAATAATCGTTCTCCGTGCACAATTGGAAATGTGTTTCGAGAGGACCGGCTGCGTAGCTCGCGTAAAGCTGTGTGCGATTCTGACACTCTACTCTCTGTGTGGCGATAATACAGTGCACAAGAGCTTGGGACGAACGATCGCGCACGGCCAGAGCCGGCTGTGAAGTCCGCTAGTTATCGAGTTCATTCTCCAATAAGAGAGAGGAGGAGGAGAAGTGTCGGGATCCAGTATCGGGTTGTCTATGATCCCCGTCGTTTTCTGAATTCTCCTCCTGTGTTTTCCACTTTAAAGGTTTTTCAATGTATTTTCCGCCCGGCCGTCGGATACGTGTGCGCATTGCAATCGCGTACTCGCGACGGTTTCCGTTTCTACGGACGATCGTGTGTCGTCCTTAAAAACGACGCCTGAATCTCCTTCGCGCGCTGGTTGGAGCTTTCAGGTATCGGCGTTCTTATGAACCGCAGAACAAGAGACATAATTATATATTGATTATAAATCAAATTATACGATTACCCTGAACGGTGGATCACTTGGCTCGTGGGTCGATGAAGAACGCAGCTAATTGCGCGTCAACGTGTGAACTGCAGGACACATGAACATCGACATTTCGAACGCACATTGCGGTCCACGGATACAATTCCTGGACCACGCCTGGCTGAGGGTCGTTTACGTAACCAAATACTGCTTGCGTTGCTCTTGTAAGTCCCCGCCGTCGCTTACCTCTCCATGTCGAATTTTGTGGAGGGCGCAAAGAGCGTTTCTGAGTCGGGTTGCAAAGATGCTACGTACGAGCGAACGATGGACGTTTCGTCGGCGTTTGACGCGGTTCTGTGAAAATTGCAAATTTTACATTGCGTCTAACGGTTTCGTGAGAAGAAGGAAATAGGAATGGGTATCGCATTCGGACTTGCGTGAGTGTTTTGCGGCGTCGTGAGTCGTATTTTCAATACGACCGCCCGTGAACACCGCTCCGACGATCGAAATCTC
>NW_027489330.1:0-10000 GCF_050948215.1 Halictus rubicundus | reverse complement strand
AGTTTGGTGTTATGATATATATTGTTAGAAACCGTCTATATTACAGTGATATCACGTCGAAAATCGTCTAGGACCGATAGGGAAAAAGTTTCCTCTTGGCGGTGGGACTTAGAAAAATTTTCGTCGAACGTCCGACGGAGTAGTACATCCGTCCATTATTTGCTAATAACTCGATAAATAATAATTGTAGCGAGTTTGGTGTTATGATATATATTGTTAGAAACCGTCTATATTACAGTGATATCACGTCGAAAATCGTCTAGGACCGATACGGAAAAAGTTTCCTCTTAGCGGTGGGACTTAGAAAAATTTCCAGAGTTTTGTCGACGGAGTAGCACATCCGTCCATTATTTGCTAATAACTCGATAAATAATAATTGTAGCGAGTTTGGTGTTATGATATATATTGTTAGAAACCGTCTATATTACAGTGATATCACGTCGAAAATCGTCTAGGACCGATAGGGAAAAAGTTTCCTCTTGGCGGTGGGACTTAGAAAAATTTTCGTCGAACGTCCGACGGAGTAGTACATCCGTCCATTATTTGCTAATAACTCGATAAATAATAATTGTAGCGAGTTTGGTGTTATGATATATATTGTTAGAAACCGTCTATATTACAGTGATATCACGTCGAAAATCGTCTAGGACCGATACGGAAAAAGTTTCCTCTTAGCGGTGGGACTTAGAAAAATTTCCAGAGTTTTGTCGACGGAGTAGCACATCCGTCCATTATTTGCTAATAACTCGATAAATAATAATTGTAGCGAGTTTGGTGTTATGATATATATTGTTAGAAACCGTCTATATTACAGTGATATCACGTCGAAAATCGTCTAGGACCGATAGGGAAAAAGTTTCCTCTTGGCGGTGGGACTTAGAAAAATTTTCGTCGAACGTCCGACGGAGTAGTACATCCGTCCATTATTTGCTAATAACTCGATAAATAATAATTGTAGCGAGTTTGGTGTTATGATATATATTGTTAGAAACCGTCTATATTACAGTGATATCACGTCGAAAATCGTCTAGGACCGATACGGAAAAAGTTTCCTCTTAGCGGTGGGACTTAGAAAAATTTCCAGAGTTTTGTCGACGGAGTAGCACATCCGTCCATTATTTGCTAATAACTCGATAAATAATAATTGTAGCGAGTTTGGTGTTATGATATATATTGTTAGAAACCGTCTATATTACAGTGATATCACGTCGAAAATCGTCTAGGACCGATAGGGAAAAAGTTTCCTCTTGGCGGTGGGACTTAGAAAAATTTTCGTCGAACGTCCGACGGAGTAGTACATCCGTCCATTATTTGCTAATAACTCGATAAATAATAATTGTAGCGAGTTTGGTGTTATGATATATATTGTTAGAAACCGTCTATATTACAGTGATATCACGTCGAAAATCGTCTAGGACCGATACGGAAAAAGTTTCCTCTTAGCGGTGGGACTTAGAAAAATTTCCAGAGTTTTGTCGACGGAGTAGCACATCCGTCCATTATTTGCTAATAACTCGATAAATAATAATTGTAGCGAGTTTGGTGTTATGATATATATTGTTAGAAACCGTCTATATTACAGTGATATCACGTCGAAAATCGTCTAGGACCGATAGGGAAAAAGTTTCCTCTTGGCGGTGGGACTTAGAAAAATTTCCAGAGTTTTGTCGACGGAGTAGCACATCCGTCCATTATTTGCTAATAACTCGATAAATAATAATTGTAGCGAGTTTGGTGTTATGATATATATTGTTAGAAACCGTCTATATTACAGTGATATCACGTCGAAAATCGTCTAGGACCGATAGGGAAAAAGTTTCCTCTTGGCGGTGGGACTTAGAAAAATTTTCGTCGAACGTCCGACGGAGTAGCACATCCGTCCATTATTTGCTAATAACTCGATAAATAATAATTGTAGCGAGTTTGGTGTTATGATATATATTGTTAGAAACCGTCTATATTACAGTGATATCACGTCGAAAATCGTCTAGGACCGATACGGAAAAAGTTTCCTCTTAGCGGTGGGACTTAGAAAAATTTCCAGAGTTTTGTCGACGGAGTAGCACATCCGTCCATTATTTGCTAATAACTCGATAAATAATAATTGTAGCGAGTTTGGTGTTATGATATATATTGTTAGAAACCGTCTATATTACAGTGATATCACGTCGAAAATCGTCTAGGACCGATACGGAAAAAGTTTCCTCTTAGCGGTGGGACTTAGAAAAATTTCCAGAGTTTTGTCGACGGAGTAGCACATCCGTCCATTCTTTGCTAATAACTCGATAAATAATAATTGTAGCGAGTTTGGTGTTATGATATATATTGTTAGAAACCGTCTATATTACAGTGATATCACGTCGAAAATCGTCTAGGACCGATACGGAAAAAGTTTCCTCTTAGCGGTGGGACTTAGAAAAATTTCCAGAGTTTTGTCGACGGAGTAGCACATCCGTCCATTATTTGCTAATAACTCGATAAATAATAATTGTAGCGAGTTTGGTGTTATGATATATATTGTTAGAAACCGTCTATATTACAGTGATATCACGTCGAAAATCGTCTAGGACCGATACGGAAAAAGTTTCCTCTTAGCGGTGGGACTTAGAAAAATTTCCAGAGTTTTGTCGACGGAGTAGCACATCCGTCCATTATTTGCTAATAACTCGATAAATAATAATTGTAGCGAGTTTGGTGTTATGATATATATTGTTAGAAACCGTCTATATTACAGTGATATCACGTCGAAAATCGTCTAGGACCGATAGGGAAAAAGTTTCCTCTTGGCGGTGGGACTTAGAAAAATTTCCAGAGTTTTGTCGACGGAGTAGCACATCCGTCCATTATTTGCTAATAACTCGATAAATAATAATTGTAGCGAGTTTGGTGTTATGATATATATTGTTAGAAACCGTCTATATTACAGTGATATCACGTCGAAAATCGTCTAGGACCGATACGGAAAAAGTTTCCTCTTAGCGGTGGGACTTAGAAAAATTTCCAGAGTTTTGTCGACGGAGTAGCACATCCGTCCATTATTTGCTAATAACTCGATAAATAATAATTGTAGCGAGTTTGGTGTTATGATATATATTGTTAGAAACCGTCTATATTACAGTGATATCACGTCGAAAATCGTCTAGGACCGATAGGGAAAAAGTTTCCTCTTGGCGGTGGGACTTAGAAAAATTTCCAGAGTTTTGTCGACGGAGTAGCACATCCGTCCATTATTTGCTAATAACTCGATAAATAATAATTGTAGCGAGTTTGGTGTTATGATATATATTGTTAGAAACCGTCTATATTACAGTGATATCACGTCGAAAATCGTCTAGGACCGATACGGAAAAAGTTTCCTCTTGGCGGTGGGACTTAGAAAAATTTTCGTCGAACGTCCGACGGAGTAGCACATCCGTCCATTATTTGCTAATAACTCGATAAATAATAATTGTAGCGAGTTTGGTGTTATGATATATATTGTTAGAAACCGTCTATATTACAGTGATATCACGTCGAAAATCGTCTAGGACCGATACGGAAAAAGTTTCCTTGTTACGTGCTAGTGCTTTGTAACAATGCCTGCGTAAGGGCGGATCTGTTCGTAATTTCGCCTGAGGAGGAACCAAAAAACGGAGCAACGAAGGTTGAGGTGGATACTTAAGGTTTTTTGACGACAACTGGTATTAACAAGATTTATTAACGTAAAAATAACATATGCTGACTCTTAAAGTTAACTTATGACTAAAATATTTACAATAATTGTTTGATTTTCGACGGGGGAACGGGGAACAGTTTTCGTGCGTAGAATTTTATACGGGGATCTGCTTTTACTGCTTTACTAAAATCTGGAACGCTCGTCTTAGGGAGAAAAATGGGGGTGAGCTTCCAGGTGGGAAGGGGGAGTGGCTCGATGGGTGGCGATGCTGATTCTTCCTTCCTGTCGGTGATGGTTTCTTCTTGGACTGGTTCTCCTGGAGTCGTCTGGTATAACAGCTTCTTTAGCTGGTTTAATTGATATCGGCGTCCTCCGCGCCTGGTCTTCTTCTTCTTATTAATATGTGTAATTATAACGCCGGTCATAACTTTACTACTTGAATGCTTCTACTATGGGGGCAGCTTCTTCGTCTGCGTCCTCGTGCTAGTGACACGCACCGAGAGCAAGATCGGGAGGCTGGGGTCGAGATACCTAAGCGTATGCTTGTAGAGATCTTTTCCGATTTCTGCTTTCGCCGCTAGGCTATTTATAGGGGAGGCCGAACATTTTCAGCAGCGAGAAAGCTGGTCCTCGAGAGTGTATCTAAGAGGTGTCACTTTTCGTAGCGAGAAAGAATATTGGGGCCTTGTCCATCTATTTTCCCAAAAAGGAACTAAAAGGTACAGAGTGAGAGAAATGCAGCGGAGGCTGTAAGAACGAGTAGGACGGAGCGCGATGAGGGCGAAAGAGAAGGCGAGATTGCGCGTGGAACGGTTGTAAGAGAGAAAGCGCTAGCCTTGTATTCGGCTGTGCGTGCGAGCGAGGCGGTATCTACTTAGAAAGAGATGGGAAATGCAATGGGTGCGAGTGAGAGCGCACTGGCCATTGGTGTGAGTGCGAGAGCACTAGAGCTGAGAAACAACTAGTGCGAGTGAGAGGTTTTGGGCTACGAGTGCGAGAGAGACAGCGCTACTTCGTAGTTTCTCTCTGATTTCTGAGATGTCGCTGGTGTTTTAGGTAGGGCGTGATTGTCGGTAATACGCTGAAGGTAAATTCGCTGATATGATAATATGTAGGCGGTAGGTAACCGAGAGGCGAACGGTAACATCTGTAATGTAGATATATTACTGGCAGTTGGTAATGTACGAGTTTGAAGCGGTTGTTGAACGCCACGCGAGGTGTAGCTTTAAGATATACATATATAAAAGAACGCAATATAAAATAAGTTGTTAATTATAAGAATGAAAGAACGTGTATGTAATATATATATATATATGTATAAGAACGCATGTTATATGTGAGAAAACGCATGATGTATGTAAAAGAACGCAATATATATATATGTTTGATAAATAATAAGACGCAAAATGATTATTATAATTATAAGGAACGCATAATAATGTAATATATATATATGTTATTAAATAATGTACTTTAGATAGTTGTAAATTAACGAAGGTAAGTGAAGATATAATCGTAATAATAAGAGAATGATCGTCGTATATAATATATGTATTTTATGAATGAACGTATGTGTATGTAATTTATGAATGGATATTTACATGTGCGCGTACGTGTAGCGCGGGACTCTAGGTTGCGCGTGACATACGAGTGAGAACGCGTCGCAAGCTTCACGGGCGCGAGAGAGACGTACGTGAAAGCTTTATGAATGAAAATAGTAACGGGATCGTTCCTGTGTGAATGACGCGTGGCAGGAACGCTCTTGTGAGGGGGACGCAAACCGGTTGTAGCTGCGGGTGCGAGAGAGAAAGCGATAGCCGCGTGTGCGAGTGAGAACGCGGTCCTATGCTGATCATGGGTGCGAGTGAGACGGAGTTACTATGGCAGACTCTGCGCGTGCGAGAGAGAGGTACTATATGTTGGTGCGAGAGAGACAGAGCTATTGGGGTCAGCGGCATGCGAGTGGTGGGGGTTAGCCGCGTTCAGCGTCAGGCAGGAGCGTCGGAAGTGCGGTTTCTGTGCGGCTTGCGGCGACTCGTTGCGTTTCCTGCATGAAATGCACGGGAACGTGACACCTCCCTCCCGGGGGAAAAATTTAAAATTCGTAGAATTTTAAATTTTAACATTCCTCTCCAGGGGAGCTGGAATCCTCGAAATTCTGCATCTATCCATATGCAATATGCTTGGTTTTCCTTTAATATATACTTTAATATTGTTGTTGGGTAATATTTCTATTACTCTATATGGGCCTGAATACTGGTCGCTGAATTTGTTTTTCCTCAGGGCTAAGGCAAAGATGCTATCTCCTATCTTCAATTGTTGTGGTTGAATCTTTTTGTCATAGTAGTATTTTGATCTCTCTTTTGCTGCCATTAAATTGCTTCTTCGTAAATAATGTCTTGCAATTTGCCGAAGCTTTTCTTTAATATCTCCTTATCGACAAATTCTTCCGGTCTCTTAGCTATGGGCAATGCAATATACTTCCTTCTATTTATTGTCTTCACATCTGGCTTTCCTAATTTTAAATTAATGTGCAGCGGTAGTTTAGCAAAATCTTGAATCAGGCGTGCGCCTTCGTCAAACGGATCTCCTGCCGTGGTAATAAAATAAACGAGGTTGTCCTTTCTCATATATAAACAATCTCTGGATTCGGTAATGTTGTTCAAGGGGTAATCTTCTTCGATTTCCGAGTCTGTTTCGGAGAGATTTCCCTCGTCGGAGGAAGATAATTCCTCGCTTCCGTCAGGCGGTTCTGGCGGTGGTTTGGGAATCGGTGGTTGTTTAACCTTTTTCTTCCGTTTGTCTGCCCTAGGGTTGTAGACCGATCCGGATGATGCTGGTGATTCGAAGGAGGATGAAGAATCGTTGTCTTCTAAATTATTTTGAACTTCTTCCGTGTCTTCCGGAGTAACTGGAGGTTCTGTACGGTGCCGAGCCCCTAAGGACGGCAACCGGTTGTCCTCGCAGCTGTCCGTTGTGGAAGGAAATTCTGACGTTTCTCGGCGGTCCGGCGAGTCGAGCGCTGGTCGAGCCCCTAAGGACGGCAGCCCGCTGTCTTCGTGTTTATTCGGAGCGTCGGAATTTACAGAGGTTTCATCTGAGCTTCCTGGAAGGTTCGGTGTCGGCCGAGGCCCTAAGGACGGCATTCCGTTATCCTGGCAGGTGCTCGATGTCTCTGGGAGATTAATGGGAGGCCCTTCGAGATTTCCCGGAAGATTAGAAGCTGGCCGAGGCCCTAAGGACGGCAGCTGAATATTCTCCGAGGAAGTTTCTCTTTCTAGGGAAGTTCTCCTTCTTCTTCTTCTTTCTTCGTTGGAGCGGGGTGGGGTTATCGATGAACCCGTAGTTTCCTCTAAGGTTGGAAGCAAGGGGGAGGCACCCGGGGAGGAGGGGGGATCCTCCTCTCCGAAGAACTCGGCCAATCCTTCCCACGGATTCTCTTCCACCTCTCCATCCGAACGAGCGTTCGTTACTAATACTTGGGGGTTTCGTGACAAAGCGTCTGCATTATAATTTATCTTTCCCGGTTTGTACTTAATTTGATACTCGAACTCGGCAAGCTTTAGTCGCCAACGGACGAGCCGGGACGTGGGATCTTTCACCCTGTGCAACCAGACCAGTGGTTGGTGGTCTGTGACTAACAAGAACTGTTTTCCATATAAATAAGGTCGGAAGTGCTGTGTACAATAAACAATGGCGAGGAGCTCTTTTTCAATGGTCGAATAGTTCATTTCGGCTGGATTTAACGAGCGAGATGCGAAAGCTACAGGTAAATCGTTTCCAATTTCACCTTGACTGAGAATGCCTCCGATGGCGTGATTCGAAGCGTCTGTTGTTACTATGAATTGTTTACTAAAATCCGGATACTGGAGTACCGATTGTTGGCATAATGCTTTCTTTAAATGTGTGAATGCTTTCTCCTGTTCTTCTTGCCAGCGGAATTTTGTGCCTTTCTTTAAGAGTGATGTTAGTGGTTTCGATATGCCGGAGAAATTCTGTATAAATCGACGATAATATCCACTAAGGCCAAGGAACTGTTTTATGTTACGCGGTGTGCGGGGTGTCGGAAAATTTTCAATTGCTGAGATTTTACTAGGATCTGGTTTAATACCAGATTCTGAAATTATGTGGCCCAAGTAATGCACTTCTCTGCATAAGAACTTACATTTCTCGGGTTGAAGACGGAGGTTGGCGGATTTTAATCTATTGGCTAGTTTATTAAATTTTATCGCATGTTCTTGAAGAGAACTCGCGTATAGGACAATGTCGTCCATGTAAACGAACATTTCTGTTCCTTGCAGGCCGGTGAGTACAGTATCCATTAATTTTTGAAAGGTAGCAGGGGCATTTTTTAATCCAAAAGGCATACGTGAAAATTGATAGTGACCGTAAGGGGAAGAAAAAGCGGTTTTCTCTGCATCCGATGGATTCATTGGGATTTGGTGGAATCCCGAAGCAAGATCTAGCACACTGAAATATTTGGCTCCTCCGAGCTGATCTAGAATATCTACGATGTTAGGTAAAGGGTACGCGTCGCCAATTGTTTTTTCATTTAGATGCCGAAAATCGATAACCATTCTCCAACGTTTATTGCCAGCGGCGTCTGGTTTTTTGGGAACTATCCAGACGGGAGAATTGTACGGTGATGAAGATTTTTCTATAATATTCTGTTCTAACAGTTCAGAAATTTGTTTATGGATTTCTTGTTTATGAATAGGGGGAAATCGGTATTGCTTAATGTTCACAGGGCTGCTATCGGTAGTAATAATTTTGTGCGAAGTTAAATTTGTTGCAGGTAATTTATCATTTTTGCAGAAAAATATTTCGTGGTTTTCTAGTATTAACTTTTCAATATGCTCCTTTTCTTCTTTATTCAAATGGGACGTGCTTACTTCTTTAAAAATTTCCTTAATTTTTCCGGTAACTGAGTTGACATTATAACAATATTTCACGGGTAATTTTTCCTCTTCTTGGGAATTTTTAATTTTCTCGATTTCTACGAGTTTTAATTGGGGGATTATCGCGTCAAACTCTAGCTCCGATGAGTTAAATATTTTTATAAATGCACGTCCATTCGTATTCTTTACCACGCAGTCTCCTGCAAAAATATTATGTCCGATAGTCAACCGAGGAATATAACCAATTTTTACTTCTGGATTTTTAACAAATATCGGAATGGTTGTTATGCTTCTAGCTGGCACTTTTATTTTAAGAGGATCAGAGAAGGGAATCTGTTCTGAACCGAGCGAGAGACAACGATTTTGATAACAAATAGTGGCATTAGATTTCCGTAAAAATTCGGATCCTAAGATCGCGGGATACGGTATGGGAAAGTCACTCGGGACTACATGGAAAACGTGGTCTTTATTATTAATTCGAATTTTTAGAGATCCTAACGTTTCTACCACTTGGGGAGTTATGCCACTTAATTTTAAAATTTCATATTTTTTCAATAATATTTTCTCGACTCGATTTTGTTTTATAAGATTCGGTTCTGCTCCTGTATCGATAAGAAATTCCGTTTTGCCTATAGGGGGTGCCAGGTCTAATGTAATAACGGCGTCGAAATTTCCTTTCATGTGGAAGGTTCTTCCGACTCCTGAATAACGCGTGTTGGACGCTCTGGGATTTTCTCTCGCCGGGCGTCCGTCGGCGGGAGATTTTCGCGGTTTCCCGAGGCGGGTTGCCTATTTTGGGGGTTTCGGAAGCACTGTGAAGCGACGTGCCCGAGCCGATTGCAATAACTGCATTGTTTAGGAGGGGTTTGAAGGGGTCGAGCATTCTGCACATTTCTAGGAGGCAATGCATTTCTTGGAATGAACGGGGGAGCCGCGGAATTTAATGAAGCTTTCAGACGAGCCTGTTCTTGATCCATTTCATTGGATATAATTATCGCGTGATTGTACGCGTCGAGGAGTGTATTGTAACCTTTGAATTTTAGTAAAATTTGCATAGTGGAAGGCAGGCCATGGACGAAGCATTCTAATGTGAATTTATCTATATCGGGATCCGGTGTACGATTTTCCTGTCGCTCCGCATCTCGTATTGAAACTTTTAAATTTTTTACTCGCTGTATATAATCTATAATATGCTCCGTTGGATTTTTAAAAATGTCAGACAGTAATCCACGGTAAAAATATGATGACTTCTGGGGTAGTAATTTAATCCGAAGTGAATCTAACAGTGCATCTACCGTAAGGAATTTCTCTTCCTCGATAATGCAATATGCTCTGCCAAATATCTTTGTACGTATTGCTTTTACTAAATCTGGCTCCTGAGCCGGTGAAAGAGCGTCCCGTGCTCGTCGGCAGGCTTGGAAAAACCTGTCGATCGACAAATTAGTAC
>NW_027489329.1:0-53925 GCF_050948215.1 Halictus rubicundus | reverse complement strand
AGGATAGAGGATAGGATAGAATAGAGGATAGGATAGAGGATAGGATAGGATAGGATAGAGGATAGGATAGGATAGAGGATAGGATAGGATAGAGGATAGGATAGGATAGAGGATAGGATAGGGTAGAGGATAGGATAGGATAGAGGATAGGATAGGATAGAGGATAGGATAGGATAGAGGATAGGATAGGATAGAGGATGGGATAGGGTAGAGGATAGGATAGGATAGAGGATAGGATAGGATAGAGGATAGGATAGGATAGAGGATAGGATAGGATAGAGGATAGGATAGGATAGAGGATAGGATAGGGTAGAGGATAGGATAGGATAGAGGATAGGATAGGATAGAGGATAGGATAGGATAGAGGATAGGATAGGGTAGAGGATAGGATAGGATAGAGGATAGGATAGGATAGCGGATAGGATAGGATAGAGGATAGGATAGGATAGAGGATAGAATAGAGTAATGGATGGGATAGAGGATAGGATAGGATAGAGGATAGGAAAGAGGATAGGATAGAGGATAGGATAGAGGATAGGATAGGATAGAGGAGAGCATAGGATAGAGGATAGGATAGGTTAGCGGATAGGATAGAGGATAGGACAGGATAGAGGATAGGAGAGGATAGGGGATAGGATAGGATAGAGGTTAGGATAGTATAGAGGATAGGATAGGATAGAGGATAGGATAGGATAGAGGATAGGATAGGATAGAGGATAGGATAGGATAGAGGATAGGATAGGGTAGAGGATAGGATAGGATAGAGGATAGGATAGGATAGAGGATAGGATAGGATAGAGGATAGGATAGGATAGAGGATAGGATAGGATAGAGGATAGGATAGGATAGAGGATAGGATAGGGTAGAGGATAGGATAGGATAGAGAATAGGATAGGATAGAGGATAGGATAGGTTAGAGGATAGGATAAGATAGAGGATAGGATAGGATAGATGAGAGGATAGGATAGAGGATAGCATAGGATAGAGGATAGGATAGGAGAGAGGATAGGATAGGATAGAGGATTGGATAGGCTAGAGGATAGGATAGGATAGGATAGGATAGAGGATAGGATAGGATAGAGGATATTATAGGGTAGAGGATAGGATAGGATAGAGGATAGAGGATAGGATAGGGTAGAGGATAGGATAGGATAGAGGATAGGATAGGATAGAGGATAGGATAGGATAGAGGATAGGATAGGATAGAGGATAGGATACGATAGGATAGGATAGGATAGGATAGAGGATAGGATAGGATAGAGGATTGGATAGGATAGAGGGTAGGGTAGAATTTGGATAGGATACAGGATAGCATAGGATAGAGCATAGGATAGGATAGAGGATAGGATAGGATAGAGGATAGGATAGGATAGAGGATAGGATAGGATAGAGGATAGGATAGGATAGAGGATAGGATAGGATAGAGGTTAGGATAGTATAGAGGATAGGATAGGATAGAGGATAGGATATTATAGAGGATAGGATAGGATAGAGGGTAGGATAGGATAGGATAGGATAGTATAGAGGATAGGATAGGATAGAGAATAGGATAGGATAGAGGATAGGATAGGATAGAGGATAGGATAGGATAGAGGATAGGATAGGATAGAGGATAGGATAGGATAGAGGATAGGATAGGATAGAGGATAGGATAGGATAGAGGATAGGATAGGATAGAGGATAGGATAGAATAGAGGATAGGATAGAGGATAGGATAGGATAGAGGATAGGATAGGATAGACGATAGGATAGGATAGAGGATATTATGGGATAGAGGATAGGATATGGTATTGGATAGGATAGAGGATAGGAAAGAGGATAGGATATAATACAGAATAGGATAGGATTGAGTATAGGATGGGATAGAGGATAGGATATGGTATTGGATAGGATAGAGGATAGGATAGGATAGAGGATAGGATAGGATAGGATAGAGGACAGGATAGAGGATAGGATAGGATAGGGGATAGGATAGGATAGAGGATAGGACAGGATAGAGGATAGGATAGGATAGGGGATAGGATAGGATAGAGGATAGGATAGGATAGAGGATAGGATAGGATAGAGGATAGGATAGGATAGAGAATAGGATAGGATAGAGGATAGGATAGGATAGAGGATAGGATAGAATAGAGGATAGGATAGAGGATAGGATAGGATAGGATAGAGGATAGGATAGGATAGAGGATAGGATAGGATAGAGGATAGGATAGGATAGAGGATAGGATAGGGTAGAGGATAGGATAGGATAGAGGATAGGATAGGATAGAGGATAGGATAGGATAGAGGATAGGATAGGATAGAGGATGGGATAGGGTAGAGGATAGGATAGGATAGAGGATAGGATAGGGTAGAGGATAGGATAGGATAGAGGATAGGATAGGATAGAGGATAGGATAGGATAGCGGATAGGATAGGATAGAGGATAGGATAGGATAGACGATAGGATAGGATAGAGGATATTATGGGATAGAGGATAGGATATGGTATTGGATAGGATAGAGGATAGGAAAGAGGATAGGATATAATACAGAATAGGATAGGATTGAGTATAGGATGGGATAGAGGATAGGATATGGTATTGGATAGGATAGAGGATAGGATAGGATAGAGGATAGGATAGGATAGGATAGAGGACAGGATAGAGGATAGGATAGGATAGAGGATAGGATATTATAGAGGATAGGATAGGATAGAGGGTAGGATAGGATAGGATAGGATAGTATAGAGGATAGGATAGGATAGAGAATAGGATAGGATAGAGGATAGGATAGGATAGAGGATAGGATAGGATAGAGGATAGGATAGGATAGAGGATAGGATAGGATAGAGGATAGGATAGGATAGAGGATAGGATAGGATAGAGGATAGGATAGAATAGAGGATAGGATAGAGGATAGGATAGGATAGAGGATAGGATAGGATAGACGATAGGATAGGATAGAGGATATTATGGGATAGAGGATAGGATATGGTATTGGATAGGATAGAGGATAGGAAAGAGGATAGGATATAATACAGAATAGGATAGGATTGAGTATAGGATGGGATAGAGGATAGGATATGGTATTGGATAGGATAGAGGATAGGATAGGATAGAGGATAGGATAGGATAGGATAGAGGACAGGATAGAGGATAGGATAGGATAAGGGATAGGATAGGATAGAGGATAGGACAGGATAGAGGATAGGATAGGATAGGGGATAGGATAGGATAGAGGATAGGATAGGATAGAGGATAGGATAGGATAGAGGATAGGATAGGATAGAGAATAGGATAGGATAGAGGATAGGATAGGATAGAGGATAGGATAGAATAGAGGATAGGATAGAGGATAGGATAGGATAGGATAGAGGATAAAATAGGATAGAGGATAGGATAGGATAGAGGATAGGATAGGATAGAGGATAGGATAGGGTAGAGGATAGGATAGGATAGAGGATAGGATAGGATAGAGGATAGGATAGGATAGAGGATAGGATAGGATAGAGGATGGGATAGGGTAGAGGATAGGATAGGATAGAGGATAGGATAGGATAGAGGATAGGATAGGATAGAGGATAGGATAGGATAGAGGATAGGATAGGATAGAGGATAGGATAGGGTAGAGGATAGGATAGGATAGAGGATAGGATAGGATAGAGGATAGGATAGGATAGAGGATAGGATAGGGTAGAGGATAGGATAGGATAGAGGATAGGATAGGGTAGAGGATAGGATAGGATAGAGGATAGGATAGGATAGAGGATAGGATAGGATAGCGGATAGGATAGGATAGAGGATAGGATAGGATAGAGGATAGAATAGAGTAATGGATGGGATAGAGGATAGGATAGGATAGAGGATAGGAAAGAGGATAGGATAGAGGATAGGATAGAGGATAGGATAGGATAGAGGAGAGCATAGGATAGAGGATAGGATAGGTTAGCGGATAGGATAGAGGATAGGACAGGATAGAGGATAGGAGAGGATAGGGGATAGGATAGGATAGAGGTTAGGATAGTATAGAGGATAGGATAGGATAGAGGATAGGATAGGATAGAGGATAGGATAGGATAGAGGATAGGATAGGATAGAGGATAGGATAGGGTAGAGGATAGGATAGGATAGAGGATAGGATAGGATAGAGGATAGGATAGGATAGAGGATAGGATAGGATAGAGGATAGGATAGGATAGAGGATAGGATAGGATAGAGGATAGGATAGGGTAGAGGATAGGATAGGATAGAGAATAGGATAGGATAGAGGATAGGATAGGTTAGAGGATAGGATAAGATAGAGGATAGGATAGGATAGATGAGAGGATAGGATAGAGGATAGCATAGGATAGAGGATAGGATAGGAGAGAGGATAGGATAGGATAGAGGATTGGATAGGCTAGAGGATAGGATAGGATAGGATAGGATAGAGGATAGGATAGGATAGAGGATATTATAGGGTAGAGGATAGGATAGGATAGAGGATAGGATAGGGTAGAGGATAGGATAGGATAGAGGATAGGATAGGATAGAGGATAGGATAGGATAGAGGATAGGATAGGATAGAGGATAGGATAGGATAGAGGATAGGATACGATAGGATAGGATAGAGGATAGGATAGGATAGGATAGAGGATAGGATAGGATAGAGGATTGGATAGGATAGAGGGTAGGGTAGAATTTGGATAGGATACAGGATAGCATAGGATAGAGCATAGGATAGGATAGAGGATAGGATAGGATAGAGGATAGGATAGGATAGAGGATAGGATAGGATAGAGGATAGGATAGGATAGAGGATAGGATAGGATAGAGGTTAGGATAGTATAGAGGATAGGATAGGATAGAGGATAGGATATTATAGAGGATAGGATAGGATAGAGGGTAGGATAGGATAGGATAGGATAGTATAGAGGATAGGATAGGATAGAGAATAGGATAGGATAGAGGATAGGATAGGATAGAGGATAGGATAGGATAGACGATAGGATAGGATAGAGGATATTATGGGATAGAGGATAGGATATGGTATTGGATAGGATAGAGGATAGGAAAGAGGATAGGATATAATACAGAATAGGATAGGATTGAGTATAGGATGGGATAGAGGATAGGATATGGTATTGGATAGGATAGAGGATAGGATAGGATAGAGGATAGGATAGGATAGGATAGAGGACAGGATAGAGGATAGGATAGGATAGGGGATAGGATAGGATAGAGGATAGGACAGGATAGAGGATAGGATAGGATAGGGGATAGGATAGGATAGAGGATAGGATAGGATAGAGGATAGGATAGGATAGAGGATAGGATAGGATAGAGAATAGTATAGGATAGAGGATAGGATAGGATAGAGGATAGGATAGAATAGAGGATAGGATAGAGGATAGGATAGGATAGGATAGAGGATAGGATAGGATAGAGGATAGGATAGGATAGAGGATAGGATAGGATAGAGGATAGGATAGGGTAGAGGATAGGATAGGATAGAGGATAGGATAGGATAGAGGATAGGATAGGATAGAGGATAGGATAGGATAGAGGATGGGATAGGGTAGAGGATAGGATAGGATAGAGGATAGGATAGGGTAGAGGATAGGATAGGATAGAGGATAGGATAGGATAGAGGATAGGATAGGATAGCGGATAGGATAGGATAGAGGATAGGATAGGATAGAGGATAGAATAGAGTAATGGATGGGATAGAGGATAGGATAGGATAGAGGAGAGGATAGGATAGAGGATAGGATAGGATAGAGGATAGGATAGGGTAGAGGATAGGATAGGATAGAGGATAGGATAGGATAGGATAGGATAGAGGATAGGATAGGATAGAGGATATTATAGGGTAGAGGATAGGATAGGATAGAGGATAGGATAGGGTAGAGGATAGGATAGGATAGAGGATAGGATAGGATAGAGGATAGGATAGGATAGAGGATAGGATAGGATAGAGGATAGGATACGATAGGATAGGATAGAGGATAGGATAGGATAGGATAGAGGATAGGATAGGATAGAGGATTGGATAGGATAGAGGGTAGGGTAGAATTTGGATAGGATACAGGATAGCATAGGATAGAGCATAGGATAGGATAGAGGATAGGATAGGATAGAGGATAGGATAGGATAGAGGATAGGATAGGATAGAGGATAGGATAGGATAGAGGATAGGATAGGATAGAGGTTAGGATAGTATAGAGGATAGGATAGGATATTATAGAGGATAGGATAGGATGGAGGGTAGGATAGGATAGGATAGGATAGTATAGAGGATAGGATAGGATAGAGAATAGGATAGGATAGAGGATAGGATAGGATAGAGGATAGGATAGGATAGAGGATAGGATAGGATAGAGGATAGGATAGGATAGAGGATAGGATAGGATAGAGGATAGGATAGAATAGAGGATAGGATAGAGGATAGGATAGGATAGAGGATAGGATAGGATAGACGATAGGATAGGATAGAGGATATTATGGGATAGAGGATAGGATATGGTATTGGATAGGATAGAGGATAGGAAAGAGGATAGGATATAATACAGAATAGGATAGGATTGAGTATAGGATGGGATAGAGGATAGGATGTGGTATTGGATAGGATAGAGGATAGGATAGGATAGAGGATAGGATAGGATAGGATAGAGGACAGGATAGAGGATAGGATAGGATAGGGGATAGGATAGGATAGAGGATAGGACAGGATAGAGGATAGGATAGGATAGGGGATAGGATAGGATAGAGGATAGGATAGGATAGAGGATAGGATAGGATAGAGGATAGGATAGGATAGAGAATAGGATAGGATAGAGGATAGGATAGGATAGAGGATAGGATAGAATAGAGGATAGGATAGAGGATAGGATAGGATAGGATAGAGGATAGGATAGGATAGAGGATAGGATAGGATAGAGGATAGGATAGGATAGAGGATAGGATAGGGTAGAGGATAGGATAGGATAGAGGATAGGATAGGATAGAGGATAGGATAGGATAGAGGATAGGATAGGATAGAGGATGGGATAGGGTAGAGGATAGGATAGGATAGAGGATAGGATAGGGTAGAGGATAGGATAGGATAGAGGATAGGATAGGATAGAGGATAGGATAGGATAGCGGATAGGATAGGATAGAGGATAGGATAGGATAGAGGATAGAATAGAGTAATGGATGGGATAGAGGATAGGATAGGATAGAGGAGAGGATAGGATAGAGGATAGGATAGGATAGAGGATAGGATAGGGTAGAGGATAGGATAGGATAGAGGATAGGATAGGATAGAGGATAGGATAGGATAGAGGATAGGATAGAGGATAGGATAGGATAGAGGATAGGATAGGATAGAGGATAGGATAGGATAGAGGATTGGATAGGATAGAGGATAGGATAGGATGGAGGATAGGATAGGGTGGAGGATAGGATAGGATAGAGAATAGGATAGGATAGAGGATAGGATAGGTTAGAGGATAGGATAAGATAGAGGATGGGATAGGATAGATGAGAGGATAGGATAGAGGATAGCATAGGATAGAGGATAGGATAGGAGAGAGGATAGGATAGGATAGAGGATTGGATAGGCTAGAGGATAGGATAGGATAGGATAGGATAGAGGATAGGATAGGATAGAGGATATTATAGGGTAGAGGATAGGATAGGATACAAGATAGGATAGGATAGAGGATAGGATAGGATAGAGGATAGGATAGGATAGAGGATAGGTTAGGGTAGAGGATTTCATACGCGACGGCGATGGTGATGTCGGGGCTGATCCCCCTCGAGCTGGAGGCCCGCGTGTTGGCGGATGTGCATACGCACTCCAGGGAACTCCGGCTCCGGGGGGTGGCCCCGGATCAGGCGCGGCTCATGGTGGATGAGCTCAGGCGACATGCTCGGCGGCACGCAGCCCGGGAGAGGCGCGATAGCCTTCCCGGGACGAGGGAGGGCGAGAGGCGGGCCGTTCGGGCCATCCTCCCGGTGTTCGATCAATGGAACAGGGGATGGATGGGGCATAGGGTCTCCTACCGTGTGACGCAGGTGACGAGCGGGCACGGGTGCTTCGGCGACTACCTGTGTCGCATCGGGAGGGAGACCGAGGAGGCGTGTCACCGCTGCGGCGAGCCGCGGGACACGGCGCAACACACTCTGGAGGAGTGTCCGGCATGGGGGGGAGAGCGCCGTGCCCTGCGGCGCGCGGTGGGCCACGACCTCTCGCTCCCGGCTGTCGTCGCTGCGGCAGCCGGTGGCGTGGAGGCGTGGAGGGGGTTCGCTTCCTTCTGCGAGCGGGTTATGCTGCGGAAGGAGGCTGCGGAACGGGATCGGGAGCGTAATCACGATCCCGGCCGAAGGGGGGGGGGGTGGCGCCGCAGGGTACGCCCCGGTGGCGTACCCCCGTTGCGACGCCTCTGACGCGAGCGGGGACGCCCTTGATGATCTCGAGGCGGGGGATCGGATATCCCCTTACACTCTGTCACCAACGGCGTCCCCGGAGGCCGCCGGGCATCTCGGGCGGGGGCCCGGAAGCTCATCGGGCGGCCTAACAGGGGGGGAAGGCGCCACGTCGTCCGTTGCGTGGTGCCTTCGGATAGAGTAGGTACGGGAGGGGGCCGCGTCCCCCCCCTGGGTGGTATGCTAAGGCGGGGGCACACCGGATTGACATGCGCGCGCAGAGCACGGGTGCCCCCAGGAGTCTAGGGACGGACGGGGAGGAGTTAGTGGGTATAATCGGCGTTGCACCAACCAGCCGAGGAGTCCCACATAACCCGGACCACCCCCCCCGGGGGGGTTCGGGTATCCGTAATGAGATTACCTCCTCGAAAAAAAAAAAAAAAAAAAAAAAAATAGGTTAGGGTAGAGGATAGGATAGGATAGAGGATAGGATAGGATAGGATAGAGGATAGGATAGGATAGAGGATTGGATAGGATAGAGGGTAGGGTAGAATTTGGATAGGATACAGGATAGCATAGGATAATGCATAGGATAGGATAGAGGATAGGATAGGGTAGAGGATAGGATAGGATAGAGGATAGGATAGGATAGAGGATAGGATAGGATAGAGGATAGGATAGGATAGAGGATAGGATAGGATAGAGGATAGGATAGGATAGGATAGGATAGGATAGAGGATATTATAAGGTAGAGGATAGGATAGGATAGAGGATTGGATAGGATAGAGGGTAGGGTAGAATTTGGATAGGATACAGGATAGCATAGGATAATGCATAGGATAGGATAGAGGATAGGATAGGATAGAGGATAGGATAGGATAGGATAGAGGATAGGATAGGATAGAGGATTGGATAGGATAGAGGGTAGGGTAGAATTTGGATAGGATACAGGATTGCATAGGATAATGCATAGGATAGGATAGAGGATAGGATAGGATAGAGGATAGGATAGGATAGAGGATAGGATAGGATAGAGGATAGGATAGGATAGAGGATAGGATATTATAGAGGATAGGATAGGATAGAGGGTAGGATAGGATAGAGGAGAGGATAGGATAGATGATAGGATAGGATAGCGGATAGGATAGGATAGAGGATAGGATAGGGTAGAGGATAGGATAGGATAGAGAATAGGATAGGATAGAGGATAGGATAGGATAGAGGATAGGATAAGATAGAGGATAGGATAGGATAGAGGATAGGATAGGATAGAGGTTAGGATAGGATAGAGGATAGGATAGGATAGAGGATAGGATAGGATAGAGGAGAGGATAGGATAGAGGATAGGATAGGATAGAGGATAGGATAGAGGATAGGATAGGATAGAGGATAGGATAGGATAGAGGATTGGATAGGATAGAGGATAGGATAGGATAGAGGATAGGATAGGATAGAGGATAGGATAGAATAGAGGATAGGATAGGATAGAGGATAGGATAGGATAGAGGATAGGATAGGATAGAGGATAGGATAGGATAGAGGGTAGGGTAGAATTTGGATAGGATACAGGATAGCATAGGATAAAGCATAGGATAGGATAGAGGATAGGATAGGATAGAGGATAGGATAGGGTAGAGGATAGGATAGGATAGAGAATAGGATAGGATAGAGGATAGGATAGGATAGAGGATAGGATAAGATAGAGGATAGGATAGGATAGAGGATAGGATAGGATAGAGGATAGGATAGGATAGAGGTTAGGATAGGATAGAGGATAGGATAGGATAGAGGATAGGATAGGATAGAGGAGAGGATAGGATAGAGGATAGGATAGGATAGAGGATAGGATAGAGGATAGGATAGGATAGAGGATAGGATAGGATAGAGGATTGGATAGGATAGAGGATAGGATAGGATAGAGGATAGGATAAGGTAGAGGATAGGATAGGATAGAGGATAGGATAGGATAGAGGGTAGGGTAGAATTTGGATAGGATACAGGATACCATAGGATAGAGTACAGGATAGGATAGAGAATGGGATAGGATAGAGGATATTATAGGGTAGAGGATAGGATAGGATAGAAGATATGATAGGATAGATGATAGGATAGGATAGAGGATAGGATAGGGTAGAGGATAGGATAGGATAGAGGATAGGATAGGATAGAGGATAGGATAGGATAGAGGATAGGATAGAATAGAGGATAGGATAGGATAGAGGATAGGATAGGATAGGATAGGATAGGATAGAGGATAGGATAGGATAGGATAGAGGATTGGATAGGATAGAGGGTAGGGTAGAATTTGGATAGCATACAGGATTGCATAGGATAATGCATAGGATAGGATAGAGGATAGGATAGGATAGAGGATAGGATAGGATAGAGGATAGGATAGGATAGATGATAGGATAGGATAGAGGTTAGGATAGGATAGATGATAGGATAGGGTAGAGGATAGGATAGGATAGAGGATAGGATAGGATAGAGGATAGGATAGGATAGCGGATAGGATAGGATAGAGGATAGGATAGGGTAGAGGATAGGATAGGATAGAGAATAGGATAGGATAGAGGATAGGATAGGATAGAGGATAGGATAGGATAGAGGTTAGGATAGGATAGAGGATAGGATAGGATAGAGGATAGGATAGGATAGAGGAGAGGATAGGATAGAGGATAGGATAGGATAGAGGATAGGATAGGATAGAGGATAGGATAGGATAGAAGATATGATAGGATAGAGGATAGGATAGGATAGAGGATAGGATAGGGTAGAGGATAGGATAGGATAGAGGATAGGATAGGATAGAGGATAGGATAGGATAGAGGATAGGATAGGATAGAGGATAGGATAGGATAGGATAGGATAGGATAGGATAGAGGATAGGATAGGATAGGATAGAGGATAGGATAGGATAGAGGATTGGATAGGATAGAGGGTAGGGTAGAATTTGGATAGGATACAGGATTGCATAGGATAATGCATAGGATAGGATAGAGGATAGGATAGGATAGAGGATAGGATAGGATAGAGGATAGGATAAGATAGAGGATAGGATAGGATAGAGGATAGGATAGGATAGAGGATAGGATAAGATAGAGGATAGGATAGGATAGAGGTTAGGATAGGATAGAGGATAGGATAGGGTAGAGGATAGGATAGGATAGAGGATAGGATAGGATAGAGGATAGGATAGGATAGAGGATAGGATAGGGTAGAGGATAGGATAGGATAGAGAATAGGATAGGATAGAGGATAGGATAGAGGATAGGATAGGATAGAGGATAGGATAGGATAGAGGATTGGATAGGATAGAGGATAGGATAGGATAGAGGGTAGGGTAGAATTTGGATAGGATACAGGATACCATAGGATAGAGTACAGGATAGGATAGAGAATCGGATAGGATAGAGGATATTATAGGGTAGAGGATAGGATAGGATAGGATAGATGATAGGATAGGATAGAGGATTGGATAGGATAGAGGGTAGGGTAGAATTTGGATAGGATACAGGATAGCATAGGATAAAGCATAGGATAGGATTGAGGATAGGATAGGATAGAGGATAGGATATGATAGAGGATAGGATAGGATAGAGGATAGGATAGGATAGAGGATAGGATAGGATAGAGAATAGGATAGGATAGAGGATAGGATAGGATAGAGGATAGGATAAGATAGAGGATAGGATAGGATAGAGGTTAGGATAGGATAGAGGATAGGATAGGATAGAGGATAGGATAGGATAGATGAGAGGATAGGATAGAGGATAGGATAGGATAGAGGATAGGATAGGATAGAGGATAGGATAGGATAGAGGATTGGATAGGATAGAGGATAGGATAGGATAGGATAGGATAGAGGATAGGATAGGATAGAGGATAGGATAGGATAGAGGGTAGGGTGGAATTTGGATAGGATACAGGATACCATAGGATAGAGTACAGGATAGGATAGAGAATGGGATAGGATAGAGGATATTATAGGGTAGAGGATAGGATAGGATACAAGATAGGATAGGATAGGGGATTTGATAGGATAGAGGATAGGATAGGGTAGAGGATAGGATAGGATAGAGGATAGGATAGGATAGAGCATAGGATAGGATAGAGGATAGGATAGGATAGAGGATTGGATAGGATAGAGGGTAGGGTAGAATTTGGATAGGATACAGGATAGCATAGGATAAAGCATAGGATAGGATTGAGGATAGGATAGGATAGAGGATAGGATAGGATAGAGGATAGGATAGGATAGAGGATAGGATAGGATAGAGGATAGGATAGGATAGAGAATAGGATAGGATAGAGGATAGGATAGGATAGAGGATAGGATAAGATAGAGGATAGGATAGGATAGAGGTTAGGATAGGATAGAGGATAGGATAGGATAGAGGATAGGATAGGATAGATGAGAGGATAGGATAGAGGATAGGATAGGATAGAGGATAGGATAGGATAGAGGATAGGATAGGATAGAGGATTGGATAGGATAGAGGATAGGATAGGATAGGATAGGATAGAGGATAGGATAGGATAGAGGATAGGATAGGATAGAGGGTAGGGTGGAATTTGGATAGGATACAGGATACCATAGGATAGAGTACAGGATAGGATAGAGAATGGGATAGGATAGAGGATATTATAGGGTAGAGGATAGGATAGGATACAAGATAGGATAGGATAGGGGATTTGATAGGATAGAGGATAGGATAGGGTAGAGGATAGGATAGGATAGAGGATAGGATAGGATAGAGCATAGGATAGGATAGAGGATAGGATAGGATAGAGGATAGGATAGGATAGAGGATAGGATAGGATAGGATAGAGGATAGGATAGGATAGAGGATTGGATAGGATAGAGGGTAGGGTAGAATTTGGATAGGATACAGGATAGCATAGGATAAAGCATAGGATAGGATAGAGGATAGGATAGGATAGAGGATAGGATTGGATAGAGGATAGGATAGGATAGAGGATAGGATAGGATAGAGGATAGGATAGGATAGAGGATAGGATAGAGGATAGGATAGGATAGAGGATAGGATAGGATAGAGGATAGGATATTATAAAGGATAGGATAGGATAGAGGGTAGGATAGGATAGCGGAGAGGATAGGATAGATGATAGGATAGGATAGAGGATAGGATAGGATAGAGGAGAGGATAGGATAGAGGATAGGATAGGATAGAGGATAGGATAGGATAGAGGATAGGATAGGATAGAGGATAGGATAGGATAGAGAATAGGATAGGTTAGGGGATAGGACAGGATAAAGCATAGGATAGGATAGAGGATAGGATAGGATAGAGAATAGGATAGGATAGGGGATAGGACAGGATAAAGCATAGGATAGGATAGAGGATAGGATAGGATAGAGGATAGGATAGGATAGGATAGGGGATAGGATAGGATAGAGGATAGGATAGGATAGAGGATTGGATAGGATAGAGGGTAGGGTAGAATTTGGATAGGATACAGGATAGCATAGGATAAAGCATAGGATAGGATAGAGGATAGGATAGGATAGAGGATAGCATAGGATAGAGGATAGGATAGGATAGAGGATAGGATAGGATAGAGGAGAGGATAGGATAGATGATAGGATAGGATAGAGGATAGGATAGGATAGAGGATAGGATATGACAGAGGATTGGATAGGATAGAGGATAGGATAGGATAGGATAGGATAGGATAGAGGATAGGATAGGATAGAGAATAGGATATGATAGAGGATAGGATAGGATAGAGGATAGGATAAGATAGAGGATAGGATAGGATAGAGGATAGGATAGGATAGAGGATAGGATAGGATAGAGGATAGGATTGGATAGAGGATAGGATAGGATAGAGGATAGGATAGGATAGAGGATAGGATAGGATAGAGGATAGGATAGGATAGAGGATAGGATAGGATAGAGGAGAGGATAGGATAGAGGATAGGATAGGATAGAGGATAGGACAGGATAGAGGATAGGATAGGATAGAGGAGAGGATAGGATAGATGATAGGATAGGATAGAGGATAGGATAGGATACAGGATAGGATATGATAGAGGATTGGATAGGATAGAGGATAGGATAGGATAGGATAGGATAGGATAGAGGATAGGATAGTATAGAGAATAGGATATGATAGAGGATAGGATAGGATAGAGGATAGGATAAGATAGAGGATAGGATAGGATAGAGGATAGGATAGGATAGAGGATAGGATACGATAGAGGATAGGATAGGATAGAGGAGAGGATCGGATAGAGGATAGGATAGGATAGATGATAGGATAGGATAGAGGATAGGATAGGATAGAGGATTGGATAGGATAGAGGATAGGATAGGATAGGATAGGATAGAGGATAGGATAGGATAGAGGATAGGATAGGATAGAGGATAGGATAGGATAGAGGATAGGATAGGATAGAGGGTAGGGTAGAATTTGGATAGGATACAGGATAGCATAGGATAGAGTACAGGATAGGATAGAGGATAGGATAGGATACAGTATAGGGTAGGATAGAGGATAGGATAGGATAGAGGATAGGATAGGGTAGAGGATAGGATAGGATAGAGTATAGGATAGGATAGAGGATAGGATAGGATAGAGGATAGGATAGGATACAGGATAGGATAGGGTAGAGGATAGGATAGGATAGAGAATAGGATAGGATAGAGGATAGGATATGATAGAGGACAGGATAAGATAGAGGATAGGATAGGATAGAGGATAGGATAGGATAGAGGATAGGATAGTGGATAGGGTAGGATAGAGGATAGGATAGGATAGAGGAGAGGATAGGATAGAGGATATTATGGGGTAGAGGATAGGATAGGATAGAGGATATGATATGATAGAGGATAGGAAAGAGGATAGGATATAATACAGAATAGGATAGGATTGAGTATAGGATGGGATAGAGGATAGGATAGGATAGGATAGAGGATAGGATAGGATAGAGGATAGGATAGGATAGAGGATTGGATAGGATAGAGGATAGGATAGGATAGAGGATAGGATAGGATAGAGGATAGGATAGGATAGAGGGTAGGGTGGAATTTGGATAGGATACAGGATACCATAGGATAGAGTACAGGATAGGATAGAGAATGGGATAGGATAGAGGATATTATAGGGTAGAGGATAGGATAGGATACAAGATAGGATAGGATAGGGGATTTGATAGGATAGAGGATAGGATAGGGTAGAGGATAGGATAGGATAGAGGATAGGATAGGATAGAGGAGAGGATAGGATAGATGATAGGATAGGATAGAGGATAGGATAGGATAGAGGATAGGATAGGATAGAGGAGAGGATAGGATAGAGGATAGGATAGGATAGAGGATAGGACAGGATAGAGGATAGGATACTATAGAGGAGAGGATAGGATAGATGATAGGATAGGATAGAGGATAGGATAGGATAGAGGATAGGATATGATAGAGGATTGGATAGGATAGAGGATAGGATAGGATAGGATAGGATAGGATAGAGGATAGGATAGTATAGAGAATAGGATATGATAGAGGATAGGATAGGATAGAGGATAGGATATGATAGAGGATAGGATAAGATAGAGGATAGGATAGGATAGAGGATAGGATAGGATAAGATAGAGGATAGGATAGGATAGAGGATAGGATAGGATAGAGGATATGATATGATAGAGGATAGGAAAGAGGATAGGATATAATACAGAATAGGATAGGATTGAGTACAGGATGGGATAGAGGATAGGATAGGATAGATGAGAGGATAGGATAGAGGATAGGATAGGATAGAGGATAGGATAGGATAGAGGATAGGATAGGATAGAGGATTGGATAGGGTAGAGGATAGGATAGGATAGGATAGGATAGAGGATAGGATAGGATAGAGGATAGGATAGGATAGGATAGGATAGAGGATAGGATAGGATAGAGGATAGGATAGGATAGAGGGTAGGGTGGAATTTGGATAGGATACAGGATACCATAGGATAGAGTACAGGATAGGATAGAGAATGGGATAGGATAGAGGATATTATAGGGTAGAGGATAGGATAGGATACAAGATAGGATAGGATAGGGGATTTGATAGGATAGAGGATAGGATAGGGTAGAGGATAGGATAGGATAGAGGATAGGATAGGATAGAGGAGAGGATAGGATAGATGATAGGATAGGATAGAGGATAGGATAGGATAGAGGATAGGATATGATAGAGGATTGGATAGGATAGAGGATAGGATAGGATAGGATAGAGGATAGGATAGGATAGAGAATAGGATATGATAGAGGATAGGATATGATAGAGGATTGGATAGGATAGAGGATAGGATAGGATAGGATAGGATAGGATAGAGGATAGGATAGGATAGAGGATAGGATTGGATAGAGGATAGGATAGGATAGAGGATTGGATAGGATAGAGGATAGGATAGGATAGAGGATAGGATAGGATAGAGGATAGGATAGGATAGAGGATAAGATAGGATAGAGGAGAGGATAGGATAGATGATAGGATAGGATAGAGGATTGGATAGGATAGAGGATAGGATATGATAGAGGATAGGATTGGATAAAGCATAGGATAGGATAGAGGATAGGATAGGATAGAGGATAGGATAGGATAGAGGATAGGACAGGATAGAGGATAAGATAGGATAGGGGAGAGGATAGGATAGATGATAGGATAGGATAGAGGAGAGGATAGGATAGAGGATAGGATAGGATAGAGGATACGATAGGATAGAGGATTGGATAGGATAGAGGATAGGATAGGATAGGATAGGATAGAGGATAGGATAGGATAGAGGATAGGATAGGATAGGATAGAGGATAGGATAGGATAGAGGATAGGATAGGATAGAGGGTAGGGTAGAATTTGGATAGGATACAGGATAGCATAGGATAGAGTACAGGATAGGATAGAGGATAGGATAGGATAGAGTATAGGGTAGGATAGAGGATAGGATAGGATAGAGGATAGGATAGGATAGAGGATAGGACAGGATAGAGGATAGGATAGGATAGAGGAGAGGATAGGATAGATGATAGGATAGGATAGAGGATAGGATAGGATAGAGGATAGGATATGATAGAGGATTGGATAGGATAGAGGATAGGATAGGATAGAGGATAGGATAGGATAGAGGATAGGATAGTATAGAGAATAGGATATGATAGAGGATAGGATAGGATAGAGGATAGGATAAGATAGAGGATAGCACAGGATAAAGCATAGGATAGGATAGAGGATAGGATAGGATAGAGGATAGCATAGGATAGAGGATAGGATAGGATAGAGGATAAGATAGGATAGAGGAGAGGATAGGATAGATGATAGGATAGGATAGAGGATAGGATAGGATAGAGGATAGGATATGATAGAGGATAGGATTGGATAAAGCATAGGATAGGATAGAGGATAGGATAGGATAGAGGATAGGATAGGATAGAGGATAGGACAGGATAGAGGATAAGATAGGATAGGGGAGAGGATAGGATAGATGATAGGATAGGATAGAGGATAGGATAGGATAGAGGGTAGGGTAGAATTTGGATAGGATACAGGATAGCATAGGATAGAGTACAGGATAGGATAGAGGATAGGATAGGATAGAGTATAGGGTAGGATAGAGGATAGGATAGGATAGAGGATAGGATAGGGTAGAGGATAGGATAGGATAGAGGATAGGATATTATAGAGGATAGGATAGGATAGAGGATAGGATAGGATACAGGATAGGATAGGGTAGAGGATAGGATAGGATAGAGAATAGGATAGGATAGAGGATAGGATATGATAGAGGATAGGATAAGATAGAGGATAGGATAGGATAGAGGATAGGATAGGATAGAGGATAGGATAGGATAGAGGATAGGATAGTGGATAGGATAGGATAGAGGATAGGATAGGATAGAGGAGAGGATAGGATACAGGATATTATGGGGTAGAGGATAGGATAGGATAGAGGATATGATATGATAGAGGATAGGAAAGAGGATAGGATATAATACAGAATAGGATAGGGTTGAGTATAGGATGGGATAGAGGATAGGATATGGTATTGGATAGGATAGAGGATAGGATAGGATAGAGGACAGGATAGAGGATATGATAGGATAGAGGATAGGATAGGATAGAGGATAGGATAGGATAGAGGATAGGATAGGATAGAGGATAGGATAGGATAGAGGATAGGATAGGATAGAGGATAGGATAGGATAGAGGATAGGATAGGATAGAGAATAGGATAGGATAGGGGATAGGATAGGATAAAGCATAGTATAGGATAGAGGATAGCATAGGATAGAGGATAGGATAGGATAGAGGATAGGATAGGATAGAGGATAGGATAGGATAGAGGATAGGATAGGATAGAGGTTAGGATAGTATAGAGGATAGGATAGGATAGAGGATAGGATATTATAGAGGATAGAATAGGATAGAGGGTAGGATAGGATAGAGGATAGGATAGGATAGAGGACAGGATAGAGGATAGGATAGGATAGAGGATAGGATAGGATAGAGGATAGGATAGGATAGAGGATAGGATAGGATAGAGGATAGGATAGGATAGAGGATAGGATAGGATAGAGGATAGGATAGGATAGAGGATAGGATAGGATAGAGAATAGGATAGGATAGGGGATAGGATAGGATAAAGCATAGTATAGGATAGAGGATAGCATAGGATAGAGGATAGGATAGGATAGAGGATAGGATAGGATAGAGGATAGGATAGGATAGAGGATAGGATAGGATAGAGGATAGGATAAGGTAGAGGATAGGATAGGATAGAGGTTAGGATAGTATAGAGGATAGGATAGGATAGAGGATAGGATAGGATAGAGGGTAGGATAGGATAGAGGAGAGGATAGGATAGATGATAGGATAGGATAGCGGATAGGATAGGATAGAGGATAGGATAGGGTAGAGGATAGGATAGGATAGAGAATAGGATAGGATAGAGGATAGGATAGGATAGAGGATAGGATAAGATAGAGGATAGGATAGGATAGAGGATAGGATAGGATAGAGGTTAGGATAGGATAGAGGATAGGATAGGATAGAGGATAGGATAGGATAGGATAGAGGATAGGATAGGATAGAGGTTAGGATAGGATAGAGGATAGGATAGGATAGAGGATAGGATAGGATAGAGGATTGGATAGGATAGAGGATAGGATAGGATAGAGGATAGGATAGGATATAGGATAGGATAGGATAGAGGATAGGATAGGATAGAGGGTAGGGTAGAATTTGGATAGGATACAGGATACCATAGGATAGAGTACAGGATAGGATAGAGAATGGGATAGGATAGAGGATATTATAGGGTAGAGGATAGGATAGGATAGAGGATAGGATAGGATAGGATAGATGATAGGATAGGATAGAGGATTGGATAGGATAGAGGGTAGGGTAGAATTTGGATAGGATACAGGATAGCATAGGATAAAGCATAGGATAGGATAGAGGATAGGATAGGATAGAGGATAGGATAGGATAGAGGATAGGATAGGATAGAGGATAGGATAGGATAGAGGATAGGATAAGATAGAGGATAGGATAGGATAGAGGTTAGGATAGTATAGAGGATAGGATAGGATAGAGGATAGGATATTATAGAGGATAGGATAGGATAGAGGGTAGGATAGGATAGAGGAGAGGATAGGATAGATGATAGGATAGGATAGCGGATAGGATAGGATAGAGGATAGGATAGGGTAGAGGATAGGATAGGATAGAGAATAGGATAGGATAGAGGATATTATAGGATAGAGGATAGGATAAGATAGAGGATAGGATAGGATAGAGGATAGGATAGGATAGAGGTCAGGATAGGATAGAGGATAGGATAGGATAGACGATAGGATAGGATAGAGGAGAGGATAGGATAGAGGATAGGATAGGATAGAGGATAGGATAGGATAGAGGATAGGATAGAGGATAGGATAGGATAGAGGATTGGATAGGATAGAGGATAGGATAGGATAGAGGATAGGATAGGGTAGAGGATAGGATAGGATAGAGAATAGGATAGGATAGAGGATAGGATAGGATAGAGGATAGGATAAGATAGAGGATAGGATAGGATAGAGGTTAGGATAGGATAGAGGATAGGATAGGGTAGAGGATAGGATAGGATAGAGGATAGGATAGGATAGAGGATAGGATAGGATAGCGGATAGGATAGGATAGAGGATAGGATAGGGTAGAGGATAGGATAGGATAGAGAATAGGATAGGATAGAGGATAGGATAGGATAGAGGATAGGATAAGATAGAGGATAGGATAGGATAGAAGATAGGATAGGATAGAGGTTAGAATAGGATAGAGGATAGGATAGGATAGAGGATAGGATAGGATAGAGGAGAGGATAGGATGGAGGATAGGATAGGATAGAGGATAGGATAGGATAGAGGATAGGATAGGATAGAGGATAGGATAGGATAGAGGAGAGGATAGGATAGATGATAGGATAGGATAGAGGATAGGATAGGATAGAGGATAGGATATGATAGAGGATTGGATAGGATAGAGGATAGGATAGGATAGGATAGGATAGAGGATAGGATAGTATAGAGAATAGGATATGATAGAGGATAGGATAGGATAGAGGATAGGATATGATAGAGGATAGGATAAGATAGAGGATAGGATAGGATAGAGGATAGGATAGGATAGAGGATATGATATGATAGAGGATAGGAAAGAGGATAGGATATAATACAGAATAGGATAGGATTGAGTACAGGATGGGATAGAGGATAGGATAGGATAGATGAGAGGATAGGATAGAGGATAGGATAGGATAGAGGATAGGATAGGATAGAGGATAGGATAGGATAGAGGATTGGATAGGATAGAGGATATGATAGGATAGGATAGGATAGAGGATAGGATAGGATAGAGGATAGGATAGGATAGAGGATAGGATAGGATAGAGGATAGGATAGGATAGAGGATAGGATAGGATAGAGGGTAGGGTGGAATTTGGATAGGATACAGGATACCATAGGATAGAGTACAGGATAGGATAGAGAATGGGATAGGATAGAGGATATTATAGGGTAGAGGATAGGATAGGATACAAGATAGGATAGGATAGGGGATTTGATAGGATAGAGGATAGGATAGGGTAGAGGATAGAATAGGATAGAGGATAGGATAGGATAGAGGAGAGGATAGGATAGATGATAGGATAGGATAGAGGATAGGGTAGGATAGAGGATAGGATATGATAGAGGATTGGATAGGATAGAGGATAGGATAGGATAGGATAGAGGATAGGATAGGATAGAGAATAGGATATGATAGAGGATAGGATATGATAGAGGATTGGATAGGATAGAGGATAGGATAGGATAGGATAGGATAGGATAGAGGATAGGATAGGATAGAGGATAGGATTGGATAGAGGATAGGATAGGATAGAGGATTGGATAGGATAGAGGATAGGATAGGATAGAGGATAGGATAGGATAGAGGATAGGATAGGATAGAGGAGAGGATAGGATAGAGGATAGGATAGGATAGAGGATAGGACAGGATAGAGGATAGGATAGGATAGAGGAGAGGATAGGATAGATGATAGGATAGGATAGAGGATAGGATAGGATAGAGGATAGGATATGATAGAGGATTGGATAGGATAGAGGATAGGATAGGATAGAGGATAGGATAGGATAGAGGATAGGATAGTATAGAGAATAGGATATGATAGAGGATAGGATAGGATAGAGGTTAGGATAAGATAGAGGATAGCATAGGATAAAGCATAGGATAGGATAGAGGATAGGATAGGATAGAGGATAGCATAGGATAGAGGATAGGATAGGATAGAGGATAAGATAGGATAGAGGAGAGGATAGGATAGATGATAGGATAGGATAGAGAATAGGATATGATAGAGGATAGGATATGATAGAGGATTGGATAGGATAGAGGATAGGATAGGATAGGATAGGATAGGATAGAGGATAGGATAGGATAGAGGATAGGATTGGATAGAGGATAGGATAGGATAGAGGATTGGATAGGATAGAGGATAGGATAGGATAGAGGATAGGATAGGATAGAGGATAGGATAGGATAGAGGAGAGGATAGGATAGAGGATAGGATAGGGTAGAGGATAGGATAGGATAGAGAATAGGATAGGATAGAGGATAGGATAGGATAGAGGATAGGATAAGATAGAGGATAGGATAGGATAGAGGATAGGATAGGATAGAGGATAGGATAGGATAGAGGATAGGACAGGATAGAGGATAAGATAGGATAGAGGAGAGGATAGGATAGATGATAGGATAGGATAGAGGAGAGGATAGGATACAGGATAGGATAGGATAGAGGATAGGATAGGATAGAGGATTGGATAGGATAGAGGATAGGATAGGATAGAGGATAGGATAGGATAGAGGAGAGGATAGGATAGAGGATAGGATAGGATAGAGGATAGGACAGGATAGAGGATAGGATAGGATAGAGGAGAGGATAGGATAGATGATAGGATAGGATAGAGGGTAGGGTGGAATTTGGATAGGATACAGGATACCATAGGATAGAGTACAGGATAGGATAGAGAATGGGATAGGATAGAGGATATTATAGGGTAGAGGATAGGATAGGATACAAGATAGGATAGGATAGGGGATTTGATAGGATAGAGGATAGGATAGGGTAGAGGATAGAATAGGATAGAGGATAGGATAGGATAGAGGAGAGGATAGGATAGATGATAGGATAGGATAGAGGATAGGGTAGGATAGAGGATAGGATATGATAGAGGATTGGATAGGATAGAGGATAGGATAGGATAGGATAGAGGATAGGATAGGATAGAGAATAGGATATGATAGAGGATAGGATATGATAGAGGATTGGATAGGATAGAGGATAGGATAGGATAGGATAGGATAGGATAGAGGATAGGATAGGATAGAGGATAGGATTGGATAGAGGATAGGATAGGATAGAGGATTGGATAGGATAGAGGATAGGATAGGATAGAGGATAGGATAGGATAGAGGATAGGATAGGATAGAGGAGAGGATAGGATAGAGGATAGGATAGGATAGAGGATAGGACAGGATAGAGGATAGGATAGGATAGAGGAGAGGATAGGATAGATGATAGGATAGGATAGAGGATAGCATAGGATAGAGGATAGGATAGGATAGAGGATAAGATAGGATAGAGGAGAGGATAGGATAGATGATAGGATAGGATAGAGAATAGGATATGATAGAGGATAGGATATGATAGAGGATTGGATAGGATAGAGGATAGGATAGGATAGGATAGGATAGGATAGAGGATAGGATAGGATAGAGGATAGGATTGGATAGAGGATAGGATAGGATAGAGGATTGGATAGGATAGAGGATAGGATAGGATAGAGGATAGGATAGGATAGAGGATAGGATAGGATAGAGGAGAGGATAGGATAGAGGATAGGATAGGGTAGAGGATAGGATAGGATAGAGAATAGGATAGGATAGAGGATAGGATAGGATAGAGGATAGGATAAGATAGAGGATAGGATAGGATAGAGGATAGGATAGGATAGAGGATAGGATAGGATAGAGGATAGGACAGGATAGAGGATAAGATAGGATAGAGGAGAGGATAGGATAGATGATAGGATAGGATAGAGGAGAGGATAGGATAGAGGATAGGATAGGATAGAGGATAGGATAGGATAGAGGATTGGATAGGATAGAGGATAGGATAGGATAGGATAGGATAGAGGATAGGATAGGATAGAGGATAGGATAGGATAGGATAGAGGATAGGATAGGATAGAGGATAGGATAGGATAGAGGGTAGGGTAGAATTTGGATAGGATACAGGATAGCATAGGATAGAGTACAGGATAGGATAGAGGATAGGATAGGATAGAGTATAGGGTAGGATAGAGGATAGGATAGGATAGAGGATAGGATAGGGTAGAGGATAGGATAGGATAGAGGATAGGATAGGATAGAGGATAGGATAGGATAGAGGAAAGGATAGGATACAGGATAGGATAGTGTAGAGGATAGGATAGGATAGAGAATAGGATAGGATAGAGGATAGGATACGATAGAGGATAGGATAAGATAGAGGATAGGATAGGATAGAGGATAGGATAGGATAGAGGATAGGATAGGATAGAGGATAGGATAGTGGATAGGATAGGATAGAGGATAGGATAGGATAGAGGAGAGGATAGGATACAGGATATTATGGGGTAGAGGATAGGATAGGATAGAGGATATGATATGATAGAGGATAGGAAAGAGGATAGGATATAATACAGAATAGGATAGGATTGAGTATAGGATGGGATAGAGGATAGGATATGGTATTGGATAGGATAGAGGATAGGATAGGATAGAGGATAGGATAGAGGATAGGATAGGATAGAGGATAGGATAGGATAGAGGATAGGATAGGATAGAGGATAGGATAGGATAGAGGATAGGATAGGATAGAGGATAGGATAGGATAGAGGATAGGATAGGATAGAGGATAGGATAGGATAGAGGATAGGATAGGATAGAGGATAGGATAGGATAGAGGATAGGATAGGATAGAGAATAGGATAGGATAGGGGATAGGATAGGATAAAGCATAGTATAGGATAGAGGATAGCATAGGATAGAGGATAGGATAGGATAGAGGATAGGATAGGATAGAGGATAGGATAGGATAGAGGATAGGATAGGATAGAGGTTAGGATAGTATAGAGGATAGGATAGGATAGAGGATAGGATATTATAGAGGATAGGATAGGATAGAGGGTAGGATAGGATAGAGGATAGGATAGGATAGAGGACAGGATAGAGGATAGGATAGGATAGAGGATAGGATAGGATAGAGGATAGGATAGGATAGAGGATAGGATAGGATAGAGGATAGGATAGGATAGAGGATAGGATAGGATAGAGAATAGGATAGGATAGGGGATAGGATAGGATAAAGCATAGTATAGGATAGAGGATAGCATAGGATAGAGGATAGGATAGGATAGAGGATAGGATAGGATAGAGGATAGGATAGGATAGAGGATAGGATAGGATAGAGGATAGGATAAGATAGAGGATAGGATAGGATAGAGGTTAGGATAGTATAGAGGATAGGATAGGATAGAGGATAGGATAGGATAGAGGGTAGGATAGGATAGAGGAGAGGATAGGATAGATGATAGGATAGGATAGCGGATAGGATAGGATAGAGGATAGGATAGGGTAGAGGATAGGATAGGATAGAGAATAGGATAGGATAGAGGATAGGATAGGATAGAGAATAGGATAGGATAGGGGATAGGATAGGATAAAGCATAGTATAGGATAGAGGAGAGGATAGGATAGAGGATAGGATAGGGTAGAGGATAGGATAGGATAGAGAATAGGATAGGATAGAGGATAGGATAGGATAGAGGATAGGATAAGATAGAGAATAGGATATGATAGAGGATAGGATATGATAGAGGATTGGATAGGATAGAGGATAGGATAGGATAGAGGATAGGATAGGATAGGATAGAGGATAGGATAGGATAGAGGTTAGGATAGGATAGAGGATAGGATAGGGTAGAGGATAGGATAGGATAGAGGATAGGATAGGATAGAGGATAGGATAGGATAGCGGATAGGATAGGATAGAGGATAGGATAGGGTAGAGGATAGGATAGGATAGAGAATAGGATAGGATAGAGGATAGGATAGGATAGAGGATAGGATAAGATAGAGGATAGGATAGGATAGAAGATAGGATAGGATAGAGGTTAGAATAGGATAGAGGATAGGATAGGATAGAGGATAGGATAGGATAGAGGAGAGGATAGGATGGAGGATAGGATAGGATAGAGGATAGGATAGGATAGAGGATAGGATAGGATAGAGGATTGGATAGGATAGAGGATAGGATAGGATAGAGGATAGGATAGGATAGAGGTTAGGATAGGATAGAGGATAGGATAGGATAGAGGATAGGATAGGATAGAGAATAGGATAGGATAGGGGATAGGATAGGATAAAGCATAGTATAGGATAGAGGATAGCATAGGATAGAGGATAGGATAGGATAGAGGATAGGATAGGATAGAGGATAGGATAGGATAGAGGATAGGATAGGATAGAGGATAGGATAAGATAGAGGATAGGATAGGATAGAGGTTAGGATAGTATAGAGGATAGGATAGGATAGAGGATAGGATAGGATAGATGATAGGATAGGATAGAGGATAGGATAGGATAGAGGATTGGATAGGATAGAGGATAGGATAGGATAGAGGATAGGATAGGATAGAGGTTAGGATAGGATAGAGGATAGGATAGGATAGAGGATAGGATAGGATAGAGAATAGGATAGGATAGGGGATAGGATAGGATAAAGCATAGTATAGGATAGAGGATAGCATAGGATAGAGGATAGGATAGGATAGAGGATAGGATAGGATAGAGGATAGGATAGGATAGAGGATAGGATAGGATAGAGGATAGGATAAGATAGAGGATAGGATAGGATAGAGGTTAGGATAGTATAGAGGATAGGATAGGATAGAGGATAGGATAGGATAGAGGGTAGGATAGGATAGGATAGAGGATAGGATAGGATAGAGGATAGGATAGGATAGAGGATAGGATAGGATAGAGGATAGGATAGGATAGAGGATAGGATAGGATAGAGGATAGGATAAGATAGAGGATAGGATAGGATAGAGGTTAGGATAGTATAGAGGATAGGATAGGATAGAGGATAGGATAGGATAGAGGGTAGGATAGGATAGGATAGAGGATAGGATAGGATAGAGGATAGGATAGGATAGAGGGTAGGGTAGAATTTGGATAGGATACAGGATAGCATAGGATAGAGTACAGGATAGGATAGAGGATAGGATAGGATAGAGTATAGGGTAGGATAGAGGATAGGATAGGATAGAGGATAGGATAGGGTAGAGGATAGGATAGGATAGAGGATAGGATAGGATAGAGGATAGGATAGGATAGAGGATAGGATAGGATACAGGATAGGATAGGGTAGAGGATAGGATAGGATAGAGAATAGGATAGGATAGAGGATAGGATATGATAGAGGATAGGATAAGATAGAGGATAGGATAGGATAGAGGATAGGATAGGATAGAGGATAGGATAGGATAGAGGATAGGATAGTGGATAGGATAGGATAGAGGATAGGATAGGATAGAGGAGAGGATAGGATACAGGATATTATGGGGTAGAGGATAGGATAGGATAGAGGATATGATATGATAGAGGATAGGAAAGAGGATAGGATATAATACAGAATAGGATAGGATTGAGTATAGGATGGGATAGAGGATAGGATATGGTATTGGATAGGATAGAGGATAGGATAGGATAGAGGATAGGATAGGATAGAGGACAGGATAGAGGATAGGATAGGATAGAGGATAGGATAGGATAGAGGATAGGATAGGATAGAGGATAGGATAGGATAGAGGATAGGATAGGATAGAGGATAGGATAGGATAGAGGATAGGATAGGATAGAGGATAGGATAGGATAGAGAATAGGATAGGATAGGGGATAGGATAGGATAAAGCATAGTATAGGATAGAGGATAGCATAGGATAGAGGATAGGATAGGATAGAGGATAGGATAGGATAGAGGATAGGATAGGATAGAGGATAGGATAGGATAGAGGATAGGATAGGATAGAGGTTAAGATAGTATAGAGGATAGGATAGGATAGAGGATAGGATATTATAGAGGATAGGATAGGATAGAGGGTAGGATAGGATAGAGGATAGGATAGGATAGAGGACAGGATAGAGGATAGGATAGGATAGAGGATAGGATAGGATAGAGGATAGGATAGGATAGAGGATAGGATAGGATAGAGGATAGGATAGGATAGAGGATAGGATAGGATAGAGGATAGGATAGGATAGAGGATAGGATAGGATAGAGAATAGGATAGGATAGGGGATAGGATAGGATAAAGCATAGTATAGGATAGAGGATAGCATAGGATAGAGGATAGGATAGGATAGAGGATAGGATAGGATAGAGGATAGGATAGGATAGAGGATAGGATAGGATAGAGGATAGGATAAGATAGAGGATAGGATAGGATAGAGGTTAGGATAGTATAGAGGATAGGATAGGATAGAGGATAGGATAGGATAGAGGGTAGGATAGGATAGAGGAGAGGATAGGATAGATGATAGGATAGGATAGCGGATAGGATAGGATAGAGGATAGGATAGGGTAGAGGATAGGATAGGATAGAGGTTAGGATAGTATAGAGGATAGGATAGGATAGAGGATAGGATAGGATAGAGGGTAGGATAGGATAGAGGAGAGGATAGGATAGATGATAGGATAGGATAGCGGATAGGATAGGATAGAGGATAGGATAGGGTAGAGGATAGGATAGGATAGAGAATAGGATAGGATAGAGGATAGGATAGGATAGAGGATAGGATAAGATAGAGGATAGGATAGGATAGAGGATAGGATAGGATAGAGGTTAGGATAGGATAGAGGATAGGATAGGATAGAGGATAGGATTGGATAGAGGATAGGATAGGATAGAGGATTGGATAGGATAGAGGATAGGATAGGATAGAGGATAGGATAGGATAGAGGATAGGATAGGATAGAGGAGAGGATAGGATAGAGGATAGGATAGGATAGAGGATAGGACAGGATAGAGGATAGGATAGGATAGAGGAGAGGATAGGATAGATGATAGGATAGGATAGAGGATAGCATAGGATAGAGGATAGGATAGGATAGAGGATAAGATAGGATAGAGGAGAGGATAGGATAGATGATAGGATAGGATAGAGAATAGGATATGATAGAGGATAGGATATGATAGAGGATTGGATAGGATAGAGGATAGGATAGGATAGGATAGGATAGAGGATAGGATAGGATAGAGGATAGGATTGGATAGAGGATAGGATAGGATAGAGGATTGGATAGGATAGAGGATAGGATAGGATAGAGGATAGGATAGGATAGAGGATAGGATAGGATAGAGGAGAGGATAGGATAGAGGATAGGATAGGGTAGAGGATAGGATAGGATAGAGAATAGGATAGGATAGAGGATAGGATAGGATAGAGGATAGGATAAGATAGAGGATAGGATAGGATAGAGGATAGGATAGGATAGAGGATAGGATAGGATAGAGGATAGGACAGGATAGAGGATAAGATAGGATAGAGGAGAGGATAGGATAGATGATAGGATAGGATAGAGGAGAGGATAGGATAGAGGATAGGATAGGATAGAGGATAGGATAGGATAGAGGATTGGATAGGATAGAGGATAGGATAGGATAGGATAGGATAGAGGATAGGATAGGATAGAGGATAGGATAGGATAGGATAGAGGATAGGATAGGATAGAGGATAGGATAGGATAGAGGATAGGGTAGAATTTGGATAGGATACAGGATAGCATAGGATAGAGTACAGGATAGGATAGAGGATAGGATAGGATAGAGTATAGGGTAGGATAGAGGATAGGATAGGATAGAGGATAGGATAGGGTAGAGGATAGGATAGGATAGAGGATAGGATAGGATAGAGGATAGGATAGGATAGAGGAAAGGATAGGATACAGGATAGGATAGGGTAGAGGATAGGATAGGATAGAGAATAGGATAGGATAGAGGATAGGATATGATAGAGGATAGGATAAGATAGAGGATAGGATAGGATAGAGGATAGGATAGGATAGAGGATAGGATAGGATAGAGGATAGGATAGTGGATAGGATAGGATAGAGGATAGGATAGGATAGAGGAGAGGATAGGATACAGGATATTATGGGGTAGAGGATAGGATAGGATAGAGGATAGGATAGGATAGAGGATAGGATAGGATAGAGGATAGGATAGGATAGAGGATAGGATAGGATAGAGAATAGGATAGGATAGGGGATAGGATAGGATAAAGCATAGTATAGGATAGAGGATAGCATAGGATAGAGGATAGGATAGGATAGAGGATAGGATAGGATAGAGGATAGGATAGGATAGAGGATAGGATAGGATAGAGGTTAGGATAGTATAGAGGATAGGATAGGATAGAGGATAGGATATTATAGAGGATAGGATAGGATAGAGGGTAGGATAGGATAGAGGATAGGATAGGATAGAGGACAGGATAGAGGATAGGATAGGATAGAGGATAGGATAGGATAGAGGATAGGATAGGATAGAGGATAGGATAGGATAGAGGATAGGATAGGATAGAGGATAGGATAGGATAGAGAATAGGATAGGATAGGGGATAGGATAGGATAAAGCATAGTATAGGATAGAGGATAGCATAGGATAGAGGATAGGATAGGATAGAGGATAGGATAGGATAGAGGATAGGATAGGATAGAGGATAGGATAGGATAGAGGATAGGATAAGATAGAGGATAGGATAGGATAGAGGTTAGGATAGTATAGAGGATAGGATAGGATAGAGGATAGGATAGGATAGAGGGTAGGATAGGATAGAGGAGAGGATAGGATAGATGATAGGATAGGATAGCGGATAGGATAGGATAGAGGATAGGATAGGGTAGAGGATAGGATAGGATAGAGAATAGGATAGGATAGAGGATAGGATAGGATAGAGAATAGGATAGGATAGGGGATAGGATAGGATAAAGCATAGTATAGGATAGAGGAGAGGATAGGATAGAGGATAGGATAGGGTAGAGGATAGGATAGGATAGAGAATAGGATAGGATAGAGGATAGGATAGGATAGAGGATAGGATAAGATAGAGAATAGGATATGATAGAGGATAGGATATGATAGAGGATTGGATAGGATAGAGGATAGGATAGGATAGAGGATAGGATAGGATAGGATAGAGGATAGGATAGGATAGAGGTTAGGATAGGATAGAGGATAGGATAGGGTAGAGGATAGGATAGGATAGAGGATAGGATAGGATAGAGGATAGGATAGGATAGCGGATAGGATAGGATAGAGGATAGGATAGGGTAGAGGATAGGATAGGATAGAGAATAGGATAGGATAGAGGATAGGATAGGATAGAGGATAGGATAAGATAGAGGATAGGATAGGATAGAAGATAGGATAGGATAGAGGTTAGAATAGGATAGAGGATAGGATAGGATAGAGGATAGGATAGGATAGAGGAGAGGATAGGATGGAGGATAGGATAGGATAGAGGATAGGATAGGATAGAGGATAGGATAGGATAGAGGATTGGATAGGATAGAGGATAGGATAGGATAGAGGATAGGATAGGATAGAGGTTAGGATAGGATAGAGGATAGGATAGGATAGAGGATAGGATAGGATAGAGAATAGGATAGGATAGGGGATAGGATAGGATAAAGCATAGTATAGGATAGAGGATAGCATAGGATAGAGGATAGGATAGGATAGAGGATAGGATAGGATAGAGGATAGGATAGGATAGAGGATAGGATAGGATAGAGGATAGGATAAGATAGAGGATAGGATAGGATAGAGGTTAGGATAGTATAGAGGATAGGATAGGATAGAGGATAGGATAGGATAGAGGATAGGATAGGATAGAGGATAGGATAGGATAGAGGATTGGATAGGATAGAGGATAGGATAGGATAGAGGATAGGATAGGATAGAGGTTAGGATAGGATAGAGGATAGGATAGGATAGAGGATAGGATAGGATAGAGAATAGGATAGGATAGGGGATAGGATAGGATAAAGCATAGTATAGGATACAGGATAGCATAGGATAGAGGATAGGATAGGATAGAGGATAGGATAGGATAGAGGATAGGATAGGATAGAGGATAGGATAGGATAGAGGATAGGATAAGATAGAGGATAGGATAGGATAGAGGTTAGGATAGTATAGAGGATAGGATAGGATAGAGGATAGGATAGGATAGAGGGTAGGATAGGATAGGATAGAGGATAGGATAGGATAGAGGATAGGATAGGATAGAGGGTAGGGTAGAATTTGGATAGGATACAGGATAGCATAGGATAGAGTACAGGATAGGATAGAGGATAGGATAGGATAGAGTATAGGGTAGGATAGAGGATAGGATAGGATAGAGGATAGGATAGGGTAGAGGATAGGATAGGATAGAGGATAGGATAGGATAGAGGATAGGATAGGATAGAGGATAGGATAGGATACAGGATAGGATAGGGTAGAGGATAGGATAGGATAGAGAATAGGATAGGATAGAGGATAGGATATGATAGAGGATAGGATAAGATAGAGGATAGGATAGGATAGAGGATAGGATAGGATAGAGGATAGGATAGGATAGAGGATAGGATAGTGGATAGGATAGGATAGAGGATAGGATAGGATAGAGGAGAGGATAGGATACAGGATATTATGGGGTAGAGGATAGGATAGGATAGAGGATATGATATGATAGAGGATAGGAAAGAGAATAGGATATAATACAGAATAGGATAGGATTGAGTATAGGATGGGATAGAGGATAGGATATGGTATTGGATAGGATAGAGGATAGGATAGGATAGAGGATAGGATAGGATAGAGGACAGGATAGAGGATAGGATAGGATAGAGGATAGGATAGGATAGAGGATAGGATAGGATAGAGGATAGGATAGGATAGAGGATAGGATAGGATAGAGGATAGGATAGGATAGAGGATAGGATAGGATAGAGGATAGGATAGGATAGAGGATAGGATAGGATAGAGGATAGGATAGGATAGAGGATAGGATAGGATAGAGAATAGGATAGGATAGGGGATAGGATAGGATAAAGCATAGTATAGGATAGAGGATAGCATAGGATAGAGGATAGGATAGGATAGAGGATAGGATAGGATAGAGGATAGGATAGGATAGAGGATAGGATAGGATAGAGGTTAGGATAGTATAGAGGATAGGATAGGATAGAGGATAGGATATTATAGAGGATAGGATAGGATAGAGGGTAGGATAGGATAGAGGATAGGATAGGATAGAGGACAGGATAGAGGATAGGATAGGATAGAGGATAGGATAGGATAGAGGATAGGATAGGATAGAGGATAGGATAGGATAGAGGATAGGATAGGATAGAGGATAGGATAGGATAGAGGATAGGATAGGATAGAGAATAGGATAGGATAGGGGATAGGATAGGATAAAGCATAGTATAGGATAGAGGATAGCATAGGATAGAGGATAGGATAGGATAGAGGATAGGATAGGATAGAGGATAGGATAGGATAGAGGATAGGATAGGATAGAGGATAGGATAAGATAGAGGATAGGATAGGATAGAGGTTAGGATAGTATAGAGGATAGGATAGGATAGAGGATAGGATAGGATAGAGGGTAGGATAGGATAGAGGAGAGGATAGGATAGATGATAGGATAGGATAGCGGATAGGATAGGATAGAGGATAGGATAGGGTAGAGGATAGGATAGGATAGAGAATAGGATAGGATAGAGGATAGGATAGGATAGAGAATAGGATAGGATAGGGGATAGGATAGGATAAAGCATAGTATAGGATAGAGGAGAGGATAGGATAGAGGATAGGATAGGGTAGAGGATAGGATAGGATAGAGAATAGGATAGGATAGAGGATAGGATAGGATAGAGGATAGGATAAGATAGAGAATAGGATACGATAGAGGATAGGATATGATAGAGGATTGGATAGGATAGAGGATAGGATAGGATAGAGGATAGGATAGGATAGGATAGAGGATAGGATAGGATAGAGGTTAGGATAGGATAGAGGATAGGATAGGGTAGAGGATAGGATAGGATAGAGGATAGGATAGGATAGAGGATAGGATAGGATAGCGGATAGGATAGGATAGAGGATAGGATAGGGTAGAGGATAGGATAGGATAGAGAATAGGATAGGATAGAGGATAGGATAGGATAGAGGATAGGATAAGATAGAGGATAGGATAGGATAGAAGATAGGATAGGATAGAGGTTAGAATAGGATAGAGGATAGGATAGGATAGAGGATAGGATAGGATAGAGGAGAGGATAGGATGGAGGATAGGATAGGATAGAGGATAGGATAGGATAGAGGATAGGATAGGATGGATAGAGGATTGGATAGGATAGAGGATAGGATAGGATAGAGGATAGGATAGGATAGAGGTTAGGATAGGATAGAGGATAGGATAGGATAGAGGATAGGATAGGATAGAGAATAGGATAGGATAGGGGATAGGATAGGATAAAGCATAGTATAGGATAGAGGATAGCATAGGATAGAGGATAGGATAGGATAGAGGATAGGATAGGATAGAGGATAGGATAGGATAGAGGATAGGATAGGATAGAGGATAGGATAAGATAGAGGATAGGATAGGATAGAGGTTAGGATAGTATAGAGGATAGGATAGGATAGAGGATAGGATAGGATAGATGATAGGATAGGATAGAGGATAGGATAGGATAGAGGATTGGATAGGATAGAGGATAGGATAGGATAGAGGATAGGATAGGATAGAGGTTAGGATAGGATAGAGGATAGGATAGGATAGAGGATAGGATAGGATAGAGAATAGGATAGGATAGGGGATAGGATAGGATAAAGCATAGTATAGGATAGAGGATAGCATAGGATAGAGGATAGGATAGGATAGAGGATAGGATAGGATAGAGGATAGGATAGGATAGAGGATAGGATAGGATAGAGGATAGGATAAGATAGAGGATAGGATAGGATAGAGGTTAGGATAGTATAGAGGATAGGATAGGATAGAGGATAGGATAGGATAGAGGGTAGGATAGGATAGGATAGAGGATAGGATAGGATAGAGGATAGGATAGGATAGAGGATAGGATAGGATAGAGGATAGGATAGGATAGAGGATAGGATAGGATAGAGGATAGGATAAGATAGAGGATAGGATAGGATAGAGGTTAGGATAGTATAGAGGATAGGATAGGATAGAGGATAGGATAGGATAGAGGGTAGGATAGGATAGGATAGAGGATAGGATAGGATAGAGGATAGGATAGGATAGAGGGTAGGGTAGAATTTGGATAGGATACAGGATAGCATAGGATAGAGTACAGGATAGGATAGAGGATAGGATAGGATAGAGTATAGGGTAGGATAGCGGATAGGATAGGATAGAGGATAGGATAGGGTAGAGGATAGGATAGGATAGAGGATAGGATAGGATAGAGGATAGGATAGGATAGAGGATAGGATAGGATACAGGATAGGATAGGGTAGAGGATAGGATAGGATAGAGAATAGGATAGGATAGAGGATAGGATATGATAGAGGATAGGATAAGATAGAGGATAGGATAGGATAGAGGATAGGATAGGATAGAGGATAGGATAGGATAGAGGATAGGATAGGATAGAGGATAGGATAGGATACAGGATAGGATAGGGTAGAGGATAGGATAGGATAGAGAATAGGATAGGATAGAGGATAGGATATGATAGAGGATAGGATAAGATAGAGGATAGGATAGGATAGAGGATAGGATAGGATAGAGGATAGGATAGGATAGAGGATAGGATAGTGGATAGGATAGGATAGAGGATAGGATAGGATAGAGGAGAGGATAGGATACAGGATATTATGGGGTAGAGGATAGGATAGGATAGAGGATATGATATGATAGAGGATAGGAAAGAGAATAGGATATAATACAGAATAGGATAGGATTGAGTATAGGATGGGATAGAGGATAGGATATGGTATTGGATAGGATAGAGGATAGGATAGGATAGAGGATAGGATAGGATAGAGGACAGGATAGAGGATAGGATAGGATAGAGGATAGGATAGGATAGAGGATAGGATAGGATAGAGGATAGGATAGGATAGAGGATAGGATAGGATAGAGGATAGGATAGGATAGAGGATAGGATAGGATAGAGGATAGGATAGGATAGAGGATAGGATAGGATAGAGGATAGGATAGGATAGAGGATAGGATAGGATAGAGAATAGGATAGGATAGGGGATAGGATAGGATAAAGCATAGTATAGGATAGAGGATAGCATAGGATAGAGGATAGGATAGGATAGAGGATAGGATAGGATAGAGGATAGGATAGGATAGAGGATAGGATAGGATAGAGGTTAGGATAGTATAGAGGATAGGATAGGATAGAGGATAGGATATTATAGAGGATAGGATAGGATAGAGGGTAGGATAGGATAGAGGATAGGATAGGATAGAGGACAGGATAGAGGATAGGATAGGATAGAGGATAGGATAGGATAGAGGATAGGATAGGATAGAGGATAGGATAGGATAGAGGATAGGATAGGATAGAGGATAGGATAGGATAGAGAATAGGATAGGATAGGGGATAGGATAGGATAAAGCATAGTATAGGATAGAGGATAGCATAGGATAGAGGATAGGATAGGATAGAGGATAGGATAGGATAGAGGATAGGATAGGATAGAGGATAGGATAGGATAGAGGATAGGATAAGATAGAGGATAGGATAGGATAGAGGTTAGGATAGTATAGAGGATAGGATAGGATAGAGGATAGGATAGGATAGAGGGTAGGATAGGATAGAGGAGAGGATAGGATAGATGATAGGATAGGATAGCGGATAGGATAGGATAGAGGATAGGATAGGGTAGAGGATAGGATAGGATAGAGAATAGGATAGGATAGAGGATAGGATAGGATAGAGAATAGGATAGGATAGGGGATAGGATAGGATAAAGCATAGTATAGGATAGAGGAGAGGATAGGATAGAGGATAGGATAGGGTAGAGGATAGGATAGGATAGAGAATAGGATAGGATAGAGGATAGGATAGGATAGAGGATAGGATAAGATAGAGAATAGGATACGATAGAGGATAGGATATGATAGAGGATTGGATAGGATAGAGGATAGGATAGGATAGAGGATAGGATAGGATAGGATAGAGGATAGGATAGGATAGAGGTTAGGATAGGATAGAGGATAGGATAGGGTAGAGGATAGGATAGGATAGAGGATAGGATAGGATAGAGGATAGGATAGGATAGCGGATAGGATAGGATAGAGGATAGGATAGGGTAGAGGATAGGATAGGATAGAGAATAGGATAGGATAGAGGATAGGATAGGATAGAGGATAGGATAAGATAGAGGATAGGATAGGATAGAAGATAGGATAGGATAGAGGTTAGAATAGGATAGAGGATAGGATAGGATAGAGGATAGGATAGGATAGAGGAGAGGATAGGATGGAGGATAGGATAGGATAGAGGATAGGATAGGATAGAGGATAGGATAGGATAGAGGATTGGATAGGATAGAGGATAGGATAGGATAGAGGATAGGATAGGATAGAGGTTAGGATAGGATAGAGGATAGGATAGGATAGAGGATAGGATAGGATAGAGAATAGGATAGGATAGGGGATAGGATAGGATAAAGCATAGTATAGGATAGAGGATAGCATAGGATAGAGGATAGGATAGGATAGAGGATAGGATAGGATAGAGGATAGGATAGGATAGAGGATAGGATAGGATAGAGGATAGGATAAGATAGAGGATAGGATAGGATAGAGGTTAGGATAGTATAGAGGATAGGATAGGATAGAGGATAGGATAGGATAGATGATAGGATAGGATAGAGGATAGGATAGGATAGAGGATTGGATAGGATAGAGGATAGGATAGGATAGAGGATAGGATAGGATAGAGGTTAGGATAGGATAGAGGATAGGATAGGATAGAGATAGGATAGGATAGAGAATAGGATAGGATAGGGATAGGATAGGATAAAGCATAGTATAGGATAGAGGATAGCATAGGATAGAGGATAGGATAGGATAGGATAGAGGATAGGATAGGATAGAGGATAGGATAGGATAGAGGATAGGATAAGATAGAGGATAGGATAGGATAGAGGTTAGGATAGTATAGAGGATAGGATAGGATAGAGGATAGGATAGGATAGAGGGTAGGATAGGATAGGATAGAGGATAGGATAGGATAGAGGATAGGATAGGATAGAGGATAGGATAGGATAGAGGATAGGATAGGATAGAGGATAGGATAGGATAGAGGATAGGATAAGATAGAGGATAGGATAGGATAGAGGTTAGGATAGTATAGAGGATAGGATAGGATAGAGGATAGGATAGGATAGAGGGTAGGATAGGATAGGATAGAGGATAGGATAGGATAGAGGATAGGATAGGATAGAGGGTAGGGTAGAATTTGGATAGGATACAGGATAGCATAGGATAGAGTACAGGATAGGATAGAGGATAGGATAGGATAGAGTATAGGGTAGGATAGAGGATAGGATAGGATAGAGGATAGGATAGGGTAGAGGATAGGATAGGATAGAGGATAGGATAGGATAGAGGATAGGATAGGATAGAGGATAGGATAGGATACAGGATAGGATAGGGTAGAGGATAGGATAGGATAGAGAATAGGATAGGATAGAGGATAGGATATGATAGAGGATAGGATAAGATAGAGGATAGGATAGGATAGAGGATAGGATAGGATAGAGGATAGGATAGGATAGAGGATAGGATAGTGGATAGGATAGGATAGAGGATAGGATAGGATAGAGGAGAGGATAGGATACAGGATATTATGGGGTAGAGGATAGGATAGGATAGAGGATATGATATGATAGAGGATAGGAAAGAGGATAGGATATAATACAGAATAGGATAGGATTGAGTATAGGATGGGATAGAGGATAGGATATGGTATTGGATAGGATAGAGGATAGGATAGGATAGAGGATAGGATAGGATAGAGGACAGGATAGAGGATAGGATAGGATAGAGGATAGGATAGGATAGAGGATAGGATAGGATAGAGGATAGGATAGGATAGAGGATAGGATAGGATAGAGGATAGGATAGGATAGAGGATAGGATAGGATAGAGGATAGGATAGGATAGAGAATAGGATAGGATAGGGGATAGGATAGGATAAAGCATAGTATAGGATAGAGGATAGCATAGGATAGAGGATAGGATAGGATAGAGGATAGGATAGATAGTGGATAGGATAGGATAGAGGATAGGATAGGATAGAGGATAGGATAGGATAGAGGTTAGGATAGTATAGAGGATAGGGATAGGATAGAGGATAGGATATTATAGAGGATAGGATAGGAGTGAGGGTAGGATAGGATAGAGGATAGGATAGGATTAGAGGACAGGATAGAGGATAGGATAGGATAGAGGATAGGATAGGATAGAGGATTAGGATAGGATAGAGGATAGGATAGGATAGAGGATAGGATAGGATAGAGGTAGGATAGGATAGAGGATAGGCTAGGATAGAGAGTTGTGGAGTAGGAGTGAGGATTGGAGAGATTGAGGATAGGAGTAGGATAGAGAATAGGAGAGGATAGGTGGATAGGTTTGGATAAGCTGAGTAGTAGGATTGTGGATGTGCCATAGGATAGTGGAGTGGATAGGTGAGGTGAGGAGTGGAGTGTGGAGGTGAGGATGTGGATAGGTAGGTGAGGTCGTGGTGTGGTGAGAGGTGTGGTGTAGAGAGAGGAGTGGTGAGGATGTGTGGGTGAGGAGTGGTGTGTGGTGTGTGAGTGGAGTGTGGTGTGGTGTGGAGAGTGGTGGGAGTGGTGAGGTGTGTGGTGTGAGTGGTGTGGTGAGTGGAGAGAGTGAGTGTGAGGTGAGGAGTGGTGTGGTGTGGTGTGGGGAGTGGTGTGGTGTGGTGAGTGGGGAGGTGTGGTGTGTGGTGTGGTGGAGTGTGGTGTGGTGAGGTGTGAGGGTGGAGTGGTGTGAGGTGTGGTGTGGTGAGAGCGAGGGGAAGCAAGACAGCGGGGGGGGGGGGTGTGTGTGAAGTGAAGAGCAGCGTGACGTGAAGTAACAGAGTGACAGTGAAGTGAAGAGTGCAGTGAAGTGAAGAGTGTAGTGAAGTTAAGAGTGACAGTGAAGTGAAGAGTAAAGTGAAGTGAAGAGTGAAGTGAAGTGAAGAGTGACGTGAAGTGATGAGTGAAGTGAAGAGAAGAGTGAAGTGAAGTAAAGAGTGAAGTGAAGTGAAGAGTGAAAGTGAAGTGAAGAGTGTAGTGAAGTTAAGAGTGAAGTGAAGTGAAGAGTGAGGTGAAGTGAAGAGTGACTGTGAAGTGAAGAGTGAAGTGAAGTGAAGAGTGAAGTGAAGTGAAGAGTGAAGTGAAGTGACAGAGTGAAGTGGAGTGAAGAGTGAAGTGTAGTGGAGGGTGAAGTGAAGTGAAAAGTGAAGTGAAGTGGAGAGTGAAGTGAAGTGAAGAGTGAAGTGAAGTGAAGAGTGACAGTGAAGTGAAGAGTGAAGTGAAGTGAAGAGTGAAGTGAAGTGAAGAGTGAAGTGAAGTGAAGAGTGAAGTGAAGTGAAGAGTGAAAGTGAAGTGAAGAGTGAAGTGAAGTGAAGAGTGAAGTGAAGTGAAGAGTGAAGGGAAGAGTGAAGTGAAGTGAAGAGTGAAGTGAAGTAAAGAGTGCAAGTGAAGTGAAGAGTGTTGTGAAGTGAAGAGTGAAGTGAAGTGAAGAGTGTAGTGAAGTTACAGAGTGAAGTGAAGTGAAGAGTGCAAGTGAAGTGAAGAGTGCAGTGAAGTGAAGAGTGAAGTGAAGTGAAGAGTGAAGTGAAGTGAAGAGTGAAGTGAGTGAAGAGTGAAGAGTAGTGGAGGGTGAAGTGAAGTGAAAAGTGAAGTGAAGTGGAGAGTGAAGTGAAGTGAAGAGTGAAGTGACAGTGAAGAGTGAAGTGCAGTGAAGAGTGAAGTGAAGTGAAGAGTGAAGAGAAGTGAAGAGTGAAGTGAAGTGAAGAGTGAAGTGAAGTGAAGAGTGAAGTGAAGTGAAGAGTGAAGGGAAGAGTGAAGTGAAGTGAAGAGTGAAGTGAAGTGAAGAGTGAAGTGAATTGTAATGTGAAGTGACGAGTGAAATGCAGTGTAGACTTGACAGTGAAGTGGAGGGTGGTGTGAAGTGAAGAGGGAAGTGACGAGTGATGTGATGTGAAGAGTGAAGTGAAGTGAAGAGTACAATGTTGTGAAGGGTGAAGTGAAGAGAAGAGTGACAGTGAAGTGAAGAGTGAAGTGAAGTGAACTAGTGACAGTGACAGAGTGAAGTGAAGTGAAGAGTGAAGTGAAGTGAAGAGTGAAGTGAAGTGAAGAGTGAGGTGAAGTGAAGAGTGATGTGAAGTGAAGAGTGAAGTGAAGTGGAGAGTGAAGTGAAGTGAAGAGTAAAGTGAAGTGAAGGGTGAAGTGAAGTGACGAGTGCAGTGAAGTGAAGAGTGAAGTGAAGTGAAGAGTGAAGTGAAGTGAAGAGTAAAGTGAAGTGAAGAGTGAAGTGAAGTGAAGAGTGAACGTAAAGTGTAGAGTGAAGTGAAGTGAAGAGTGAAGTGAAGGGTAGAGTGAAGTGGAGTGAAGGGTGAAGTGAACTTTGGAGTAAAGTAAAGAGTGAAGTGAAGTGAAGAGTGACGTGAAGTGAAGAGTGAAGTGAAGTGAAGTAAAGAGTGAAGTGAAGTGAAGAGTGAAGTGAAGTGAAGAGTGTAGTGAAGTTAAGCGTGAAGTGAAGTGAAGAGTGAGGTGAAGTGACGAGTGAAGTGAAGTGAAGAGTGAAGTGAAGTGAAGAGTGAAGTGAAGTGAAGAGTGAAGTGCAGTGAAGAGTGAAGTGAAGTGACAGAGTGAAGTGAAGTGAAGTAAGAGTGAAGTGAAGTGAAGAGTGAAGTGAAGTGAAGAGTGTAGTGAAGTTAAGAGTGAAGTGAAGTGAAGAGTGAGGTGAAGTGAAGAGTGAAGTGAAGTGAAGAGTGCAAGTGAAGTGAAGAGTGACGTGAAGTGAAGTGAAGAGTGAAGTGGAGTGAAGAGTGAAGTGTAGTGGAGGGTGAAGTGAAGTGAAAAGTGAAGTGAAGTGGAGAGTGAAGTGAAGTGAAGAGTGAAGTGAAGTGAAGCAGTGAAGTGAAGTTACAGAGTGAAGTGAAGTGAAGAGTGAAGTGAAGTGAAGAGTGAAGTGAACTTGAAGAGTGAAGTGAAGTGACGAGTGAAGTGAAGTGATGAGTGAAGTGAAGTGAAGAGTGAAGTGAAGTGAAGAGTGTAGTGAAGTTAAGAGTGAAGTGAAGTGAAGAGTGAGGTGAAGTGACAGAGTGAAGTGAAGTGAAGAGTGAAGTGAAGTGAAGAGTGAAGTGAAGTGAAGAGTGAAGTGACGTGAAGAGTGAAGTGGAGTGAAGAGTGAAGTGTAGTGGAGGGTGAAGTGAAGTGAAAAGTGAAGTGAAGTGGAGAGTGAAGTGAAGTGAAGAGTGAAGTGAAGTGAAGAGTGAAGTGAAGTTAAGAGTGAAGTGAAGTGAAGAGTGAAGTGAAGTGAAGAGTGAAGTGAATTGAAGAGTGAAGTGAAGTGAAGAGTGACGTGAAGTGAAGAGTGAAGTGAAGTGAAGAATGAAGTGAAGAGAAGAGTGAAGTGAAGTGAAGAGTGAAGTGAAGTGAAGAGTGAAGTGGAGTTAAGAGTGAAGTGAAGTGAGGAGTGAAGTGAAGTGAAGAGTGAGGTGAAGTGAAGAGTGAAGTGAAGTGAAGAGTGAAGTGAAGTGGAGAGTGAAGTGAAGTGAAGAGTAAAGTGAAGTGAAGAGTGAAGTGAAGTGAAGAGTGAAGTGAAGTGAAGAGTGAAGTGAAGTGAAGAGTGAAGTGAAGTGAAGAGTAAAGTGAAGTGAAGAGGTGACGTGAAGTTAAGAGTGAAGTGAAGTGAAGAGTGACGTGAATGAAGTGAAGAGTGAAGTGAAGTGAAGAGTGAAGTGAATTGAAGAGTGATGTGAAGTGAAGAGTGAGGTGAAGTGGAGAGTGAGGTGAAGTGAAGAGTGAAGTGAAGTGAAGAGTGAAGTGAAGTGGAGAGTGAAGTGAAGTGAAGAGTAACGTGAAGTGAAGAGTGAAGTGAAGAGAAGAGTGAAGTGTAGTGGAGGGTGAAGTGAAGTGAAAAGTGAAGTGAAGTGGAAGAGTGAAGTGAAGTGAAGAGTGAAGTGAAGTGGAGAGTGAAGTGAAGTGAAGAGTAAAGTGAAGTGAAGAGTGAAGTGAAGTGAAGAGTGAAGTGAAGTGATGAGTGAAGTGAAGAGAAGAGTGACAGTGAAGTAAAGAGTGAAGTGAAGTGAAGAGTGAAGTGAAGTGAAGAGTGTAGTGAAGTTAAGAGTGAAGTGAAGTGAAGAGTGAGGTGAAGTGAAGAGTGAAGTGAAGTGAAGAGTGAAGTGAAGTGAAGAGTGAAGTGAAGTGAAGAGTGAAGTGAAGTGAAGAGTGACGTGGAGTGAAGAGTGAAGTGTAGTGGAGGGTGAAGTGAAGTGAAAAGTGAAGTGAAGTGGAGAGTGACGTGAAGTGAAGAGTGAAAGTGAAGTGAAGAGTGAAGTGAAGTGAAGAGTGAAGTGAAGTGAAGAGTGAAGTGAAGTGAAGAGTGAAGTGAAGTGAAGAGTGAAGGGAAGAGTGAAGTGAAGTGAAGAGTGAAGTGAAGTAAAGAGTGAAGTGAAGTGAAGAGTGTTGTGAAGTGAAGAGTGAAGTGAAGTGAAGAGTGTAGTGAAGTTAAGAGTGAAGTGAAGTGAAGAGTGAAGTGAAGTGAAGAGTGAAGTGAAGTGAAGAGTGAAGTGAAGTGAAGAGTGAAGTGGAGTGAAGAGTGAAGTGTAGTGGAGGGTGAAGTGAAGTGAAAAGTGAAGTGAAGTGGAGAGTGAAGTGAAGTGAAGAGTGAAGTGAAGTGAAAGAGTGAAGTGAAGTGAAGAGTGAAGTGAAGTGAAGAGTGAAGTGAAGTGAAGAGTGAAGTGAAGTGAAGAGTGAAGTGAAGTGAAGAGTGAAGTGAAGTGAAGAGTGAAGTGAAGTGAAGAGTGAAGTGAAGTGAAGAGTGAAGTGAAGTGAAGAGTGAAGGGAAGAGTGAAGTGAAGTGAAGAGTGAAGTGAAGTGAAGAGTGAAGTGAATTGTAATGTGAAGTGAAGAGTGCAATGAAGTGTAGATTGAAGTGAAGTGGAGGGTGGTGTGAAGTGGAGAGGGAAGTGAAGAGTGATGTGATGTGAAGAGTGAAGTGAAGTGAAGAGTAAAATGTTGTGAAGGGTGAAGTGAAGAGAAGAGTGACAGTGAAGTGAAGACGTGACAGTGAAGTGACTAGTGAAGTGAAGAGTGAAGTGAAGTGAAGAGTGAAGTGAAGTGAAGAGTGAAGTGAAGTGAAGAGTGAGGTGAAGTGAAGAGTGAATGTGAAGTGAAGAGTGAAGTGCAGTGGAGCGTGAAGTGAAGTGACGAGTAACAGTGAAGTGAAGGGTGAAGTGAAGTGAAGAGTGAAGTGAAGTGAAGAGTGAAGTGAAGTGAAGAGTGAAGTGAAGTGAAGAGTGAAGTGAAGTGAAGAGTGAGGTGAAGTGAAGAGTGATGTGAAGTGAAGAGTGAAGTGAAGTGGAGAGTGAAGTGAAGTGAAGAGTAAAGTGAAGTGAAGGGTGAAGTGAAGTGAAGAGTGAAGTGAAGTGAAGAGTGAAGTGAAGTGAAGAGTGAAGTGAAGTGAAGAGTAAAGTGAAGTGAAGAGTGAAGTGAAGTGAAGAGTGAAGTAACAGTGTAGAGTGAAGTGCAGTGAAGAGTGAAGTGAAGGGTAGAGTGAAGTGGAGTGCAGGGTGAAGTGAATTTGGAGTAAAGTAAAGAGTGAAGTGAAGTGAAGAGTGAAGTGAAGTGAAGAGTGAAGTGAAGTGAAGTAAAGAGTGAAGTGAAGTGAAGAGTGAAGTGAAGTGAAGAGTGTAGTGAAGTTAAGAGTGAAGTGAAGTGAAGAGTGAGGTGAAGTGAAGAGTGAAGTGACGTGAAGAGTGAAGTGAAGTGAAGAGTGAAGTGAAGTGAAGAGTGAAGTGAAGTGAAGAGTGAAGTGAAGTGAAGAGTGAAGTGAAGTGAAGTAAAGAGTGAAGTGAAGTGAAGAGTGAAGTGAAGTGAAGAGTGTAGTGAAGTTAAGAGTGAAGTGAAGTGAAGAGTGAGGTGAAGTGAAGCAGTGAAGTGAAGTGAAGAGTGAAGTGAGTGAAGAGTGAAGTGAAGTGAAGAGTGAAGTGAAGTGAAGAGTGAAGTGGAGTGAAGAGTGAAGTGTAGTGGAGGGTGCAGTGAAGTGAAAGTGAAGTGAAGTGGAGAGTGAAGTGAAGTGAAGAGTGAAGTGAAGTGAAGAGTGAAGTGAAGTTAAGAAGTGCAAGTGAAGTGAAGAGTGAAGTGAACGTGAAGAGTGAAGTGAATTGAAGAGTGAAGTGAAGTGAAGAGTGAAGTGAAGTGATGAGTGAAGTGAAGTGAAGCGTGAAGTGAAGTGAAGAGTGTAGTGAAGTTAAGAGTGAAGTGAAGTGAAGAGTGAGGTGAAGTGAAGAGTGAAGTGAAGTGAAGAGTGAAGTGAAGTGAAGAGTGAAGTGAAGTGAAGAGTGAAGTGAAGTGAAGAGTGAAGTGGAGTGAAGAGTGAAGTGTAGTGGAGGGTGAAGTGAAGTGAAAAGTGAAGTGAAGTGGAGAGTGAAGTGAAGTGAAGAGTGAAGTGAAGTGAAGAGTGAAGTGAAGTTAAGAGTGAAGTGAAGTGAAGAGTGAAGTGAAGTGAAGAGTGAGTGAATTGAAGAGTGAAGTGAAGTGAAGAGTGAAGTGAAGTGAAGAGTGAAGTGAAGTGAAGCATGAAGTGAAGAGAAGAGTGAAGTGACGTGAAGAGTGAAGTGCAGTGAAGAGTGAAGTGGAGTTAAGAGTGAAGTGAAGTGAGGAGTGAAGTGAAGTGAAGAGTGAGGTGAAGTGAAGAGTGAAGTGAAGTGAAGAGTGAAGTGAAGTGGAGAGTGAAGTGAAGTGAAGAGTAAAGTGAAGTGAAGAGTGAAGTGAAGTGAAGAGTGAAGTGAAGTGAAGAGTGAAGTGAAGTGAAGAGTGAAGTGAAGTGAAGAGTAAAGTGAAGTGAAGAGTGAAGTGAAGTTAAGAGTGAAGTGAAGTGAAGAGTGAAGTGAAGTGAAGTGAAGAGTGAAGTGAAGTGAAGAGTGAAGTGAATTGAAGAGTGATGTGAAGTGAAGAGTGAGGTGAAGTGGAAGAGTGAGGTGAAGTGAAGAGTGAAGTGAAGTGAAGAGTGAAGTGAAGTGGCGAGTGAAGTGAAGTGAAGAGTAAAGTGAAGTGAAGAGTGAAGTGAAGAGAAGAGTGAAGTGTAGTGGAGGGTGAAGTGAAGTGAACAAGTGAAGTGAAGTGGAGAGTGAAGTGAAGTGAAGAGTGAAGTGAAAGTGGAGAGTGAAGTGAAGTGAAGAGTAACGTGAAGTGAAGAGTGAAGTGAAGTGAAGAGTGAAGTGAAGTGATGAGTGAAGTGAAGAGAAGAGTGAAGTGAAGTAAAGAGTGAAGTGAAGTGAAGAGTGAAGTGAAGTGAAGAGTGTAGTGAAGTTAAGAGTGAAGTGAAGTGAAGAGTGAGGTGAAGTGAAGAGTGAAGTGAAGTGAAGAGTGAAGTGAAGTGAAGAGTGAAGTGAAGTGAAGAGTGAAGTGAAGTGAAGAGTGAAGTGGAGTGAAGAGTGAAGTGTAGTGGAGGGTGAAGTGAAGTGAAAAGTGAAGTGAAGTGGAGAGTGAAGTGAAGTGAAGAGTGAAGTGAAGTGAAGAGTGAAGTGAAGTGAAGAGTGAAGTGAAGTGAAGAGTGAAGTGAAGTGAAGAGTGAAGTGAAGTGAAGAGTGAAGTGAAGTGAAGAGTGAAGGGAAGAGTGAAGTGAAGTGAAGAGTGAAGTGAAGTAAAGAGTGAAGTGAAGTGAAGAGTGTTGTGAAGTGAAGAGTGAAAGTGAAGTGAAGAGTGTAGTGAAGTTAAGAGTGAAGTGAAGTGAAGAGTGAAGTGAAGTGAAGAGTGAAGTGAAGTGAAGAGTGAAGTGAAGTGAAGAGTGAAGTGGAGTGAAGAGTGAAGTGTAGTGGAGGGTGAAGTGAAGTGAAAAGTGAAGTGAAGTGGAGAGTGAAGTGAAGTGAAGCGTGAAGTGAAGTGAAGAGTGAAGTGACGTGAAGAGTGAAGTGAAGTGAAGAGTGAAGTGAAGTGAAGAGTGAAGTGAAGTGAAGAGTGAAGAGAAGTGACAGAGTGAAGTGAAGTGAAGAGTGAAGTGAAGTGAAGAGTGAAGTGAAGTGAAGAGTGACAGTGAAGTGAAGAGTGAAGGGAAGAGTGAAGTGAAGTGAAGAGTGAAGTGAAGTGAAGAGTGAAGTGAAATTGTAATGTGACAGTGAAGAGTGAAATGAAGTGTAGATTGAAGTGAAGTGGAGGGTGGTGTGAAGTGGAGAGGAAGTGAAGAGTGATGTGATGTGAAGAGTGAAGTGAAGTGAAGAGTAAAATGTTGTGAAGGGTGAAGTGAAGAGAAGAGTGAAGTGAAGTGAAGAGTGAAGTGAAGTGAATAGTGAAGTGAAGAGTGAAGTGAAGTGAAGAGTGAAGTGAAGTGAAGAGTGAAGTGAAGTGAAGAGTGAGGTGAAGTGAAGAGTGATGTGAAGTGAAGAGTGAAGTGAAGTGGAGAGTGAAGTGAAGTGAAGAGTAAAGTGAAGTGAAGGGTGAAGTGAAGTGAAGAGTGAAGTGAAGTGAAGAGTGAAGTGAAGTGAAGAGTGAAGTGAAGTGAAGAGTAACAGTGAAGTGAAGAGTGAAGTGAAGTGAAGAGTGAAGTAAAGTGTAGAGTGACGTGACAGTGAAGAGTGAAGTGAAGGGTAGAGTGAAGTGGAGTGAAGGGTGACGTGAATTTGGAGTAAAGTAAAGAGTGAAGTGAAGTGAAGAGTGAAGTGAAGTGAAGAGTGAAGTGAAGTGAAGTACAAGAGTGAAGTGAAGTGAAGAGTGAAGTGAAGTGAAGAGTGTAGTGAAGTTAAGAGTGAAGTGAAGTGAAGAGTGAGGTGAAGTGAAGAGTGAAGTGAAGTGAAGAGTGAAGTGAAGTGAAGAGTGAAGTGAAGTGAAGAGTGAAGTGCAAGTGAAGAGTGAAGTGGAGTGAAGGGTGAAGTGTAGTGGAGGGTGAAGTGAACGTGAAAAGTGAAGTGAAGTGGAGAGTGAAGTGAAGTGAAGAGTGAAGTGAAGTGACGAGTGAAGTGAAGTTAAGAGTGACGTGAAGTGAAGAGTGAAGTGAAGTGAAGAGTGAAGTGAATTGAAGAGTGAAGTGAAGTGAAGAGTGAAGTGAAGTGAAGAGTGAAGTGAAGTGAAGAGTGACGTGAAGTGAAGAGTGTAGTGACAGTTAAGAGTGAAGTGAAGTGAAGAGTGAGGTGAAGTGAAGAGTGAAGTGACGTGAAGAGTGAAGTGAAGTGAAGAGTGAAGTGCAAGTGAAGAGTGAAGTGAAGTGAAGAGTGAAGTGGAGTGAAGAGTGAAGTGTAGTGGAGGGTGAAGTGAAGTGAAAGTGAAGTGAAGTGGAGAGTGAAGTGAAGTGAAGACGTGAAGTGAAGTTGAAGAGTGAAGTGAAGTTAAGAGTGAAGTGAAGTGAAGAGTGAAGTGACAGTGAAGAGTGAAGTGAATTGAAGAGTGAAGTGCAGTAAGAGTGAAGTGAAGTGAAGAGTGAAGTGAAGTGAAGAAGTGAAGTGACGAGAAGGAAGTGAAGTGAAGAGTGAAGTGACGTGAAGAGTGACAGTTAAGAGTGAAGTGAAGTGAGGAGTGAAGTGAAGTGAAGAGTGAGGTGAAGTGAAGAGTGAACGTGAAGTGAAGAGTGAAGTGAAGTGGAGAGTGAAGTGAAGTGAAGAGTAAAGTGAAGTGAAGAGTGAAGTGAAGTGAAGAGTGAAGTGAAGTGAAGAGTGAAGTGAAGTGAAGAGTGAAGTGAAGAGTAAAGTGAAGTGAAGCGTGAAGTGAAGTTAAGAGAGAAGTGAAGAAGTGCAGTGAAGTGAAGTGAAGAGTGAAGTGAAGTGCAAGTGACGTGCATTGAAGAGTGACTGTGAAGTGAAGAGTGAATGTGAAGTGGAGAGTGAGGTGAAGTGAAGAGTGAAGTGAAGTGAAGAGTGAAGTGAAGTGAGCGTGAAGAAGTGAAGAGTAAGTGAAGTGAAGAGTGAAGTGAAGAGACGAGTGAAGTGTAGTGGAGGGTGAAGTGAAGTGACAAAGTGAAGTGAAGTGGAAGAGTGACGTGACAGTGAAGAGTGAACAGTGAAGTGGAGAGTGAGAGTGAAGAAAGTGAAGTGAAGAGTGAAGTGAGTGAAGAGTGAAGTGAAGTGATGAGAGTGAAGAAGTGAAGTGAAGTAAGAGTGAAGTGAAGAGAAGAGTGAAGTGAAGTGACAGAGTGAAGTGAAGTGAAGAGTGAACAGTGAAGTGAAGAGTGTAGGTGAAGTGAAGAGTGAAGTGAAGTGAAGAGTAGAAGTGAAGTGAAGAGTGAAGTGAAGTGAAGAGTGAAGTGAAGTGAAGAGTGAAGTGGAGTGAAGAGTGAAGTGTAGTGGAGGGTGAAGTGAAGTGAAAAGTGAAGTGAAGTGGAGAGTGAAGTGAAGTGAAGAGTGAAGTGAAGTGAAGCAGTGAAGTGAAGTGAAGAGTGAAGTGAAGTGAAGAGTGAAGTGAAGTGAAGAGTGAAGTGAAGTGAAGAGTGAAGGGAAGAGTGAAGTGAAGTGAAGAGTGAAGTGAAGTAAAGAGTGAAGTGAAGTGAAGAGTGTTGCTGAAGTGACAGAGTGAAGTGAAGTGAAGAGTGTAGTGAAGTTAAGAGTGAAGTGAAGTGAAGAGTGAAGTGAAGTGAAGAGTGAAGTGAAGTGAAGAGTGAAGTGAAGTGAAGAGTGAAGTGGAGTGAAGAGTGAAGTGTCAGTGGAGGGTGAAGTGAAGTGAAAAGTGAAGTGAAGTGGAGAGTGAAGTGAAGTGAAGAGTGAAGTGAAGTGAAGAGTGACGTGAAGTGAAGAGTGAAGTGAAGTGAAGAGTGAAGTGAAGTGAAGACGTAAAATGTTGTGAAGGGTGAAGTGAAAGAGAAGAGTGAAGTGAAGTGAAGAGTGAAGTGAAGTGAATAGTGAAGTGAAGAGTGAAGTGAAGTGAAGAGTGAACGTGAAGTGAAGAGTGAAGTGAAGTGAAGAGTGAGGTGAAGTGAAGAGTGACTGTGAAGTGAAGAGTGAAGTGAAGTGGAGAGTGAAGTGAAGTGAAGAGTAAAGTGAAGTGAAGGGTGAAGTGAAGGGAAGAGTGAAGTGAAGTGAAGAGTGAAGTGAAGTGAAGAGTGAAGTGAAGTGAAGAGTAAAGTGACGTGAAGAGTGCAGTGAAGTGAAGAGTGAAGTAAGTGAGAGTGAAGTGAAGTGCAGAGTGAAGTGAAGGTAGAGTGAAGTGGAGTGAAGGGTGAAGTGAATTTGGAGTAAAGTGAAGCGTGAAGTGAAGTGAAGAGTGAGTGAAGTGAAGAGAAGTGAAGTGAAGTGACAGAGTGAAGTGACGTGAAGAGTGACAGTGAAGTGAAAGTGAAGTGAAGAGTGAACGTGAATGAAGAGTGAAGTGAAGTGAAGAGTGAAGGTGAAGTGAAGAGTGAAGTGAAGAGAAGAGTGCAGTGAAGTGATGCGTGAAGTGAAGAGAAGAGTGAAGGGTGAAGAGTGCAGGGAAGTGAAGAGTGAAGTGAAGTGAAGAGTGAAGTGAAGTGAAGAGTGAAGTGAAGTGAAGAGAGAGGTGAAGTGAAGAGTGAAGTGAAGTGACAGAGTGAAGTGAAGTGGAGAGTGAAGTGAAGCAGAGTAACGTGACGTGAAGAGTGAAGTGAAGAGCAGAGTGAAGTGAAGTGAAGAGTGAAGTGAAGTGAAGAGTGCAGTGACGTGCAGAGTGAAGTGAATTGAAGAGTGACGTGAAGTTGAAGAGTGAATTGAAGTGAAGACGTGACAGTGAAGTGAAGCAGTGAAGTGACAGTGAAGTGAAGTGAAGAGTGAAGTGCATTGACAGAGTGATGAGCAGTGAAGAGTGATGTGAAGTGGCCGAGTGCAGTGAAGTGCCTGCTATCCTATCCTATCCTTCCTATCCTATCCACTATCCTCTACCTCCTAATCACTATCCTCCTATCCTATCAGTACTCTATCCTATGCTATCAGTGAAGTGAAGAGAAGAGTGCAGAGACTCTATCCTATCCATCCTATCCTCTATCCTATTCCTAATCCTGCCTAACCTATCCTATTCCTAATCCTCTCTATCCGATCCTATCCTCTATCAATCCTATCCTCTATCCTAATCCTATCCTCTATCCTATCAATCTCTCTATCCTAATCCTAACTATCACTAGTCCTAATCTAAGCTAACCTAGTGAATCCTATCTATCCTATCCTCTATCATCTATCCTATCCTCTCCTCCTATCCTATCCTATCCTCTATCCTAATCCTATCCTCTATCCTATCCTATCCTCTATCCTATCCTAACCTCTATCCTATCCCTATCCTCTATCCTATCCTATCCTCTATCCTATCAACCTAATCCTACCTCTATCCTATCCTATCCTCTACTATCCTATCCTCTATCCCTATCCTAACCTCTATCCTATCCTATCCTATCCTATCCTATCCATCTATCCTATCCTACTACCTCTATCCTATCCTATCCTCCTATCCTATCCTCTCATCTATCCTATCCTATCCTCCTATCCTATCCTATCCTCTATCCCTATCCTTCCTCTATCCTAATCCTATCCTCTATCCTATCCTCTCATCTATCCTATCCCTATCCTATCCTCTATCCTATCCTATCTCTATCCTATCCTATCCTCTATCCTATCCTATCCTCTATCCTATCCTCTCTCCTATCCTATCTCCCTATCCTCTATCCTATCCTATCCTCTATCCTATCCTATCCTCTATCCTATCCTATCCTCTATCCTATCCTATCCTCTATCCTATCCTATCCTCTATCCTATCCTATCCTCTATCCTATCCTATCCTCTAATCCTATCCTATCCTATCCTATCCTATCCTATCCTCTATCCTGTCACCTCTATCCTAACCTCCTATCCTCTCTACCCTCTATCCTATCCTATCCTCTAAATCCCTATCACTATCCTCTCTACTATCCTATACTATCTTAACCTCTATCCTATCCTAATCCTCTATCCTATCCTATCCTCTATCCTATCCTATCCTCTATCCTATCCTATCCTCTATCCTATCCTATCCTCTATCCTATGCTATCCTCTATCCTATACTATGCTTTATCCTATCCTATCCCCCTATCCTATCCTATTCTCTATCCTATCCTATCCTCTATCCTATCCTATCCTCTATCCTATCCTATCCTCTATCCTATCCTATCCTCTATCCTATCCTATCCTCTATCCTATCCTATCCTCTATCCTATCCTATCCTCTATCCTATCCTATCCTCTATCCTGTCCTCTATCCTATCCTATCCTCTATCCTATCCTATCCTCTATCCTATCCAATACCATATCCTATCCTCTATCCCATCCTATACTCAATCCTATCCTATTCTGTATTATATCCTATCCTCTTTCCTATCCTCTATCATATCATATCCTCTATCCTATCCTATCCTCTACCCCATAATATCCTGTATCCTATCCTCTCCTCTATCCTATCCTATCCTCTATCCTATCCTATCCACTATCCTATCCTCTATCCTATCCTATCCTCTATCCTATCCTATCCTCTATCCTATCCTATCCTCTATCTTATCCTATCCTCTATCATATCCTATCCTCTATCCTATCCTATTCTCTATCCTATCCTATCCTCTACCCTATCCTATCCTGTATCCTATCCTATCCTCTATCCTATCCTATCCTCTATCCTATCCTATCCTCTATCCTATCCTATCCTCTACCCTATCCTATCCTCTATCCTATCCTATCCTCTATCCTACCCTATACTCTATCCTATCCTATCCTCTATCCTATCCTGTACCTCTATCCTATGCTATCCTGTATCCTATCCAAATTCTACCCTACCCCTCTATCCTATCCTATCCTCTATCCTATCCTATCCTCCTATCCTATCCTATCCTACCCTCTATCCTATCCTATCCTCTATCCTATCCTATCCTCTATACTATCCTAACCTCTATCCTATCCTATCCTCTATCTTATCCTATCCTCTATCCTATCCTATCCTCTATCCTATCCTATCCTCTATCCTATCCTATCCTCTATCCTATCCTATCCTCTATCCTATCCTATCCTCTATCCTATCCTATCCTACCCTCTATCCTATCCTATCCTCTATCCTATCCTATCCTCTATACTATCCTAACCTCTATCCTATCCTATCCTCTATCTTATCCTATCCTCTATCCTATCCTATCCTCTATCCTATCCTATCCTCTATCCTATCCTATCCTCTATCCTATCCTATCCTCTATCCTATGCTATCCTCTATCCTATACTATGCTTTATCCTATCCTATCCCCTATCCTATCCTATTCTCTATCCTATCCTATCCTCTATCCTATCCTATCCTCTATCCTATCCTAACCTCTATCCTATCCTATCCTCTATCCTATCCTATCCTCTATCCTATCCAATCCTCTATCCTATCCTATCCTCTATCCTATCCTATCATCTATCCTATCCTATCCTCTATCCTATCCTATCCTCTATACTATCCTAACCTCTATCCTATCCTATCCTCTATCTTATCCTATCCTCTATCCTATCCTATCCTCTATCCTATCCTATCCTCTATCCTATCCTATCCTCTATCCTATCCTATCCTCTATCCTATGCTATCCTCTATCCTATACTATGCTTTATCCTATCCTATCCCCTATCCTATCCTATTCTCTATCCTATCCTATCCTCTATCCTATCCTATCCTCTATCCTATCCTAACCTCTATC
>NW_027489328.1:0-53993 GCF_050948215.1 Halictus rubicundus | reverse complement strand
ATATTCTGGTATATTCTGGATTATTCTGCTATATTCTCGTATATCCTAGTATATTCAGGTATATTCTCGTATATTCTTCTATATTCTAGTAATATTATGGTATATTCTGGTATATTCTGGTATGTTCTGGATATTCTGCTGTATTCTCGTATATTCTAGTATTTCTACTATATTCTTGTATTTCTGGTATATTCTGGTATATTCTGTATATTTTGGTATATTCTAGTATATTCTCGTATATTCTTCTGTATTCTAGTCTATTCTGTTTGATTCTGGTATATTCTGGAATATTCTGCTATAATCTCGTATATTCTAGTATATTCTGCTATATTCTAGTATATTCAGGTATATTCTCGTATATTCTGAGTGTATTCTAGTAATATTATGGTATATTCTGGTATATTCTGGAATATTCTGCTATATTCTGGTATATTCAGTATAAAACTGCTGTATTCTCGTAGATTCTAGTATATTCTGATATATTCTAGTATATTCAGGTCTATCTCGTATATTCTTCCATATTCTAGTAATATTATGGTATATTCTTGTATATTCTGGTATATTCTGATATATTCTGCTATATTCTCGTATATTCTAGTATAAACTGCTGTATTCTCGTATATTCTAGTATATTCTGATATATTCTAGTATATTCTGCTATATTCTCGTATATTCTTCTATATTCTAGTAATATTATGGTATATTCTGGTATATTCTGTATGTTCTGGATTATTCTGCTATATTCTCGTATATTCTTCTATATTCTAGTAATATTATAGTATATTCTGGTATATTCTGCTATGTCTCTCGTATATTCTAGTATATTCTGCTATATTCTAGTATATTCTAGTATATTCAGGTATATTCTCGTATATTCTTCTATATTCTAGTAATATTACGGTATATTCTGGTATGTTCTGGATTATTCTGCTATATTCTCGTATATTCTAGTATATTCTGGTATATTCTAGTGTATTCTGGTATATTCTTGTATATTCTGCTATATTCTGATATATTCTAGTATATTCTGCTATATTCTAGTATATTTTGGTATATTCTGGTAAATTCAAGTATATTCTGAATATTCTGCTATATTCTAGTTTATTCTGGTGTATTCTGGTATATTCAAGTATATTCTGGTATATTCTTCAATATTCTAGTATATTCTGGTATATTCTGGTATATTCTAGTGTATTCTGGTATATTCTGCTATATTCTGATACATTCTAGTATATTCTGCCTTTTTTCTAGTATATTCTGGTATATTCTGGCATATTCTGGTATATTCTGCTATATTGTAGTTTATTCTGGTATATTCTGGTATATTCTCGTGCATTCTTCTATATTCTAGTAATATTATGTTATATTCTGGTATATTCTGCTCTATTCTACTTTATTTTGGTATATTCTGGTATATTCTGGTATATTGTGGTATATTCTAGTATATTCTCGTATATTCTTCTGTATTCTAGTCTATTCTGGTTTATTCTGGTATATTCTCGAATATTCAGCTTTATATTCCCGCATATTCTAGTATATTCTGCTATATTCTAGTTTATTCTGGTATATTCTGGTATATTAAAGTATATTCTTCTATATTCTATTAATATTATGGTATATTCTGGTATATTCTGGATTATTCTGCTATATTCTCGCATATTCTATTATGTTCTGCTATATTCTTGTATATTCTAGTTTATTCTGGTATATTTCTGTTTATTCTAGTGTATTCTGGTATATTCTGGTATATTCTGCTATATTCTGGTATATTCTAGTATAAACTGCGGTATTCTCGTATATTCTAGTACATTCTGATATATTCTAGTATATTCAGGTCTATTCTCGTATGTTCTTCCATATTCTAGTAATATTATGGTATATCTCGTATATTCTGGTATATTCTGGATTATTCTGCTATATTCTCGTATATTCTAGTATATTCTGCTATATTCTAGTATATTCTAGCATATTGGGGTATATGCTCGTGTATTCTTCTGTATTCTAGTATATTCATGTATATTCTAGTATATTCAGGTGTATTCTCGTATATTCTTCTATATTCTAGTAATATTATAGTATATTCTGGTATATTCTGGATTATTCTGCTATATTCTCGTATATTCTAGTATATTCAGGTATATTCTCGTATATTCTTCTATATTCTAGTAATATTATGGTATATTCTGGATTATTCTGACTATATTCTCGTATATTCTAGTATATTCTGGTGTATTCTGGTATATTCTAGTATATTCTGCTATATTCTAGTATATTTTGGTATATTCTGGTAAATTCAAGTATATTCTGGTATATTCTAGTATATTCTCGTATATTCTTCTTTATTCTAGTCTATTCTGGTATATTCTGGAATATTCTGCTATATTCTCGGCATATTCTAGTATATTCTGCTATATTCTAGTTTATTCTGGTGTTTCTGGTATATTCAAGTATATTCTGGTATATTCTGCAATATTCTAGTATATTCTGGTATATTCTGGTATATTCCAGTATATTCTCGCATATTCTTCTGTATTCTAGTCTATTTTGGTTTATTCTGGTATATTCTCGAATATTCAGCTATATTCCCGCATATTCTAGTATATTCTGCTATATTCTAGTTTGTTTCTGGTATATTCTGGTATATTCAAGTATATTCTGGTATATTCTGCTATATTCTCGTATATTCTAGAATATTCAGTTATATTCTCGTATAATCTTCTATATTCTAGTAATATTATGGTATATTCTGGTATATTATGGTATATTCTGGATTATTCTGCTATATTCTCGTATATCTAGTATATTCTGCTATATTCTAGTATATTCTGCTATATTCTAGTAATATTATGGTATATTCTGGTATATTTCTGCTATATTCTAATATATTCTGGTATATTCTGCTATATTCTAGTATATTCAGGTATATTCTCGTATATTCTCGTATATTCTTCTATATTCTAGTAATATTATGCTATATTCTGGATTTTCTGCTATATTCTCGTATATTCCAGTATATTCTGCTATATTCTAGTAATATTATGGTATATTCTGGTATATTCTGGTATAATCATGGATTATTATGCTATATTCTAGTATATTCTAGTATAGTCTGGTTATATGCTCGTGTCTTCTTCTTTATTCTAGTAATATTCTGGTATATTCTAGTATATTCAGGTATATTCTCGTATATTCTTCTATATTCTAGTAATATTATGGTATATTCTGGTATATTCTGGTATGTTCTGGATTATTCTGCTATATTCTCGTATATTCTTCTATATTCTAGTAATATTATTGTATATTCTGGTATATTCTGGTATGTTCTGGATTATTCTGCTATATTCTCGTATATTCTTCTATATTCTAGTAATATTATAGTATATTCTGGTATATTCTGGTATATTCTGATATATTCTGCTATATTCTCGTATATTCTAGTATAAACTGCTGATTCTCGTATATTCTAGTATATTCTGATATATTCTAGTATATTCTGCTATATTCTCGTATATTCTTCTATATTCTAGTAATATTATGGTATATTCTGGTATATTCTGGTATGTTCTGGATTATTCTGCTATATTCTCGTATATTCTTCTATATTCTAGTAATATTATAGTATATTCTGGTATATTCTGCTATGTTCTCGTATATTCTAGTATATTCTGCTATATTCTAGTATATTCTAGTATATTCAGGTATATTCTCGTATATTCTTCTATATTCTAGTAATATTACGGTATATTCTGTATGTTCTGGATTATTCTGCTATATTCTCGTATATTCTAGTATATTCTGGTATATTCTAGTGTATTCTGGTATATTCTTGTATATTCTGCTATATTCTGATATATTCTAGTATATTCTGCTATATTCTAGTATATTTTGGTATATTCTGGTAAATTCAAGGTATATTCTGGAATATTCTGCTATATTCTAGTTTATTCTGGTGTATTCTGGTATATTCAAGTATATTCTGGTATATTCTTCAATATTCTAGTATATTCTGGTATATTCTGGTATATTCTAGTGTATTCTGGTATATTCTGCAGATATTCTGATACATTCTAGTATATTCTGCCTTTTTTCTAGTATATTCTGGTCATATTCTGGCATATTCTGGTATATTCTGCTATATTGTAGTTTATTCTGGTATATTCTGGTATATTCTCGTGCATTCTTCTATATTCTAGTAATATTATGTTATATTCTGGTATATTCTGCTCTATTCTACTTTATTTTGGTATATTCTGGTATATTCTGGTATATTCTGGTATATTCTAGTATATTCTCGTATATTCTTCTGTATTCTAGTCTATTCTGGTTTATTCTGGTATATTCTCGAATATTCAGCTTTATATTCCCGCATATTCTAGTATATTCTGCTATATTCTAGTTTATTCTGGTATATTCTGGTATATTAAAGTATATTCTTCTATATTCTATTAATATTATGGTATATTCTGGTATATTCTGGATTATTCTGCTATATTCTCGCATATTCTATTATGTTCTGCTATATTCTTGTATATTCTAGTTTATTCTGGTATATTCTGGTTTATTCTAGTGTATTCTGGTATATTCTGGTATATTCTGCTATATTCTGGTATATTCTAGTATAAACTGCGGTATTCTCGTATATTCTAGTACATTCTGATATATTCTAGTATATTCAGGTCTATTCTCGTATGTTCTTCCATATTCTAGTAATATTATGGTATATTCTCGTATATTCTGGTATATTCTGGATTATTCTGCTATATTCTCGTATATTCTAGTATATTCTGCTATATTCTAGTATATTCTAGCATATTGGGGTATATGCTCGTGTAGTCTTCTGTATTCTAGTATATTCATGTATATTCTAGTATATTCAGGTGTATTCTCGTATATTCTTCTATATTCTAGTAATATTATAGTATATTCTGGTATATTCTGGATTATTCTGCTATATTCTCGTATATTCTAGTATATTCAGGTATATTCTCGTATATTCTTCTATATTCTAGTAATATTATGGTATATTCTGGATTATTCTGCTATATTCTCGTATATTCTAGTATATTCTGGTGTATTCTGGTATATTCTAGTATATTCTGCTATATTCTAGTATATTTTGGTATATTCTGGTAAATTCAAGTATATTCTGGTATATTCTAGTATATTCTCGTATATTCTTCTTTATTCTAGTCTATTCTGGTATATTCTGGAATATTCTGCTATATTCTCGCATATTCTAGTATATTCTGCTATATTCTAGTTTATTCTGGTGTATTCTGGTATATTCAAGTATATTCTGGTATATTCTGCAATATTCTAGTATATTCTGGTATATTCTGGTATATTCCAGTATATTCTCGCATATTCTTCTGTATTCTAGTCTATTTTGGTTTATTCTGGTATATTCTCGAATATTCAGCTATATTCCCGCATATTCTAGTATATTCTGCTATATTCTAGTTTGTTCTGGTATATTCTGGTATATTCAAGTATATTCTGTATTGATTCTGGCTATATTTCTCGTATATTCTAGAATATACAGTTATATTCTCGTATAATCTTCTATATTCTAGTAATATTACTGGTATATTCTGGTATATTATGGTATATTCTGGATTATTCTGCTATATTCTCGTATATTCTAGTATATTCTGCTTATTCTAGTATATTCTGCTATATTCTAGTAATATTATGGTATATTCTGGTATATTCTGCTATATTCTAATATATTCTGGTATATTTCTGCTATATTCTAGTATATTCAGGTATATTCTCGTATATTCTCGTATATTCTTCTATATTCTAGTAATATTATGCTATATTCTCTATTATTCTGCTATATTCTCGTATATTCCAGTATATTCTGCTATATTCTAGTAATATTATGGTATATTCTGGTATATTCTGGTATATCATGGATTATTATGCTATATTCTAGTATATTCTAGTATATTCTGGTATATGCTCGTGTCTTCTTCATTATTCTAGTATATTCTGGTATATTCTAGTATATTCAGGTATATTCTCGTATATTCTTCTATATTCTAGTAATATTATGGTATATTCTGGTATATTCTGGTATGTTCTGGATTATTCTGCTATATTCTCGTATATTCTTCTATATTCTAGTAATATTATGGTATATTCTGGTATATTCTGGTATGTTCTGATTATTCTGCTATATTCTCGTATATTCTTCTATATTCTAGTAATATTATAGTATATTCTGGTATATTCTGCTATGTTCTCGTATATTCTAGTATATTCTGCTATATTCCAGTATATTCTAGTATATTCAGGTATATTCTCGTATATTCTTCTATATTCTAGTAATATTACGGTATATTCTGGTATGTTCTGGATTATTCTGCTATATTCTCGTATATTCTAGTATATTCTGGTATATTCTAGTGTATTCTGTATATTCTGGTATATTCTGGTATATTCTGCTCTATTCTACTTTATTTTGGTATATTCTGGTATATTCTGGTATATTCTGGTATATTCTTAGTATATTCTCGTATATTCTTCTGTATTCTAGTCTATTCTGGTTTATTCTGGTATATTCTCGAATATTCAGCTTTATATTCCCGCATATTCTAGTATATTCTGCTATATTCTAGTTTATTCTGGTATATTCTGGTATATTAAAGTATATTCTTCTATATTCTAGTAATATTATGGTAAATTCTGGTATATTCTGGATTATTCTGCTATATTCTCGTATATTCTAGTATATTCTGCTATATTCTAGTATATTCTGGTATATTCTCCTATATTCTAGTATATTCTGCTATATTCTAGTATATTCAGGTATATTCTCGTATATTCTTCTATATTCTAGTAATATTATGGTATATTCTGGTATATTCTGGTATGTTCTGGGATTATTCTGGTATATTCTCGTATATTCTAGTATATTCTGCTATATTCTAGTATATTCTAGTATATTCTGGTATATGCTCGTGCCTTCTTCTTTAGTCTAGTATATTCTGGTATATTCTAGTATATTCAGGTATATTCTCGTATATTCTTCTATATTCTAGTAATATTATGGTATATTCTGGTATATTCTGGCATATTCTATTATGTTCTGCTATATTCTTGTATATTCTGGTATATTCTGGTATATTCTGCTATATTCTAGTTTATTCTGGTATATTCTGGTATATTCTAGTGTATTCTGGTATATTCTGGTATATTCTAGTATATTCTCGTATATTCTTCTTTATTCTAGTCTATTCTGGTATAGTCTGGAATATTCTGCTATATTCTCGCATATTCTAGTATATTCTGCTATATTCTAGTTTATTCTGGTGTATTCTGGTATATTCAAGTATATTCTGGTATATTCTGCAATATTCTAGTATATTCTGGTATATTCTGGTATATTCCAGTATATTCTCGCATATTCTTCTGTATTCTAGTCTATTTTGGTTTATTCTGGTATATTCTCGAATATTCAGCTATATTCCCGCATATTCTAGTATATTCTGCTATATTCTAGTTTATTCTGGTATATTCTGGTATATTCAAGTATATTCTGGTATATTCTGCTATATTCTCGTATATTCTAGAATATTCAGTTATATTCTCGTATAATCTTCTATATTCTAGTAATATTATGGTATATTCTGGTATATTCTGGTATATTCTGCTATATTCTAATATATTCAGGTATATTCTCGTATATTCTTCTATATTCTAGTAATATTATGGTATATTCTGGATTATTCTGCTATATTCTCGTATATTCTAGTATATTCTGCTATATTCTAGTATATTCTGCTATACTCTAGTATATTCTGGTATCTTCTGGTATATTCTAGTGTATTCTGGTATATTCTGGTGTATTCTGCTATATTCTGGTATATTCTAGTATATTCTGCTATATTCTAGTATGTTTTGGTATATTCTGGTAAATTCAAGTATATTCTGGTATATTCTGCTATATTCTCGTATATTCTAGTATATTCAGGTATATTCTCGTATATTCTTCTATATTCTAGTAATATTATGCTATATTCTGGATTATTCTGCTATATTCTCGTATATTCTAGTATATTCTGCTATATTCTAGTATATTCTAGTATATTCTGGTATATGCTCGTGTCTTCTTATTTTTTCTAGTATATTCTGGTATATTCTGGTATATTCTCGTGCATTCTTCTATATTCTAGTAATATTATGTTATACTCTCGTATATTCTGCTCTATTCTACTTTATTTTGGTATATTCTGGTATATTCTGGTATATTCTGGTATATTCTAGTATATTCTCGTATATTCTTCTGTATTCTAGTCTATTCTGGTTTATTCTGGTATTTCTCGAATATTCAGCTATATTCCCGCATATTCTAGTATATTCTGCTATATTCTAGTTTATTCTGGTATATTCTGGTATATTCAAGTATATTCTGGTATATTCTGCTATATTCTCGTATATTCTAGTATATTCAGGTATATTCTCGTATATTCTTTCTATATTCTAGTAATATTATGGTATATTCTGGTATATTCTGGTATGTTCTGGATTATTCTGCTGTATTCTCCTATATTCTTCTATATTCTAGTAATATTATGGTATATTCTGGTATATTCTGGTATGTTCCGGATTATTCTGCTATATTCTCGTATATTCTAGTATATTCTGCCATATTCTGGTATATTCTGGTATATTCTCGTATATTCTTCTATATTCTAGTAATATTATGGTATATTATGGTATATTCTGGCTTATTCTGCTATATTCTCGTATATTCTAGTATATTCTGCTATATTCTAGGATATTCTGGTATATTCTCATACATTCTTCTATATTCTTGTAATATTATGTTATATTCTGGTATATTCTGGTATATTCTGCTATATTCTCGTTTATTTTGGTATATTCTGGTAAATTCTAGTATATTCTGGTATATTCTGCTATATTCTCCTATATTCTAGTATATTCTGCTATATTCTAGTATATTCTAGTATATTCTGGTATATGCTCGTGCCTTCTTCTTTAGTCTAGTATATTCTGGTATATTCTAGTATATTCAGGTATATTCTCGTATATTCTTCTATATTCTAGTAATATTATGGTATATTCTGGTATATTCTGGCATACTCTATTATGTTCTGCTATATTCTTGTATATTCTGGTATATTCTGGTATATTCTGCTATATTCTAGTTTATTCTGGTATATTCTGGTATATTCTAGTGTATTCTGGTATATTCTGGTATATTCTAGTGTATTCTGGTATATTCTGGTATATTCTGCTATATTCTGGTATAGTTCTAGTATAAACTGCTGTATTCTCGTATATTCTAGTACATTCTGATATATTCTAGTATATTCAGGTCTATTCTCGTATGTTCTTCCATATTCTAGTAATATTATGGTATATCTCGTATATTCTGGTATATTCTGGATTATTCTGCTATATTCTCGTATATTCTAGTATATTCTGCTATATTCTAGTATATTATGCTATACTCTAGTATATTCTGGTATATTCTGGTATATTCTAGTGTATTCTGGTATATTCTGGTGTATTCTGCTATATTCTGGTATATTCTAGTATATTCTGCTATATTCTAGTATATTTTGGTATATTCTGGTAAATTCAAGTATATTCTGGTATATTCTGCTATATTCTCGTATATTCTAGAATATTCAGTTATATTCTCGTATAATCTTCTATATTCTAGTAATATTATGGTATATTCTGGTATATTCCTGGTATATTCTGCTATATTCTACTATATTCAGGTATATTCTCGTATATTCTTCTATATTCTAGTAATATTATGGTATAGTTCTGGATTATTCTGCTATATTCTCGTATATTCTCTAGTATATTCTGCTATATTCTAGTATATTCTGCTATACTCTAGTATATTCTGCTATCTTCTGGTATATTCTAGTGTATTCTGGTATATTCTGGTGTATTCTGCTATATTCTGGTATATTCTAGTATATTCTGCTATATTCTAGTATATTTTGGTATATTCTGGTAAATTCAAGTATATTCTGGTATATTCTGTTATATTCTCGTATATTCTAGTATATTCAGGTATATTCTCGTATATTCTTCTATAGTTCTAGTAATATTATGCTATATTCTGGATTATTCTGCTATATTCTCGTATATTCTTGTATATTCTGCTATATTCATTAGTATATTCTAGTATATTGGGTATATGCTCGTGTATTCTTCTGTATTCTAGTATATTCATATATATTCTAGTATATTCAGGTGTATACTCGTATATTCTTCTATATTCTAGTATAATATTATAGTATATTCTGGTATATTCAGCTATGTTCTCGTATATTCTACTATATTCTTCTATATTCTAGTATATTCTGGTATATTCTGGTATATTCGAGTGTATTCTGCTATATTCTAGTTTATTCTGGTATATTCTGGTATATTCAAGTATATTCTGGTATATTCTTGTATATTCTGGTATGTTCTGGATTATTCTGCTATATTTCTCGTATATTCTTCTATATTCTAGTAATGTTATAGTATATTCTGGTATATTCTGCTATGTTCTCGTATATTCTAGTATATTCTGCTATATTCTAGTATATTCTAGTATATTCAGGTATATTCTCGTATATTCTTCTATATTCTAGTAATATTATGGTATATTCTGGTATATTCTGGTATGTTCTGGATTATTCTGCTATATTCTCGTATATTCTAGTATTTCTGCTATATTCTAGTATATTCTGGTATATTCTGGTATATTTTGGTATATTCTAGTATATTCTCGTTATTCTTCTGTATTCTAGTCTATTCTGTTTGATACTGGTATATTCTGGAATATTCTGTTATAGATCTCGTATATTCTAGTATATTCTGCTATATTCTAGTATATTCTGGTATATTCTGGTATATTCTGGTATATTCTGGTATATTCTAGTATATTCTCGTATATTTCTTCTGTATTCTAGTCTATTCTGTTTGATTCTGGTATATTCTGGAATATTCTGCTATAATCTCCGTATATTCTAGTATATTCTGCTATATATTCTAGTATATTCAGGTATATTCTCGTATATTCTGATGTATTCTAGTAATATTATGGTGTATATTCTGGTATATTCTGGAATATTCTGCTATATTTCTGGTCTATTCTGGTATATTCTGCTATATTCTGGTATATTCTAGTATAGAACTGCTGTATTCTCGTAGATTCTAGTGTATTCTGATATATTCTAGTATATTCAGGTCTATTCTCGTATATTCTTCCATATTCTAGTAATATTATGGTATATTCTCGTATATTCTGGTATATTCTGGTATATTCTGCTATATTCTCGTATATTCTAGTATAAACTGCTGTATCTCGTATATTCTAGTATATTCTGATATCTTCTAGTATATTCAGTCTATTCTCGTATGTTCTTCCATATTCTAGTAATATTATGGTATATTCTCGTATATTCTGGTATTTTCTGGATTTATTCTGCTATATTCTCGTATATTCTAGTATATTCTGCTATATTCTAGTATATTCTAGTATATTGGGGTATATGCTCGTGTATTCTTCTGTATTCTAGTATATTCATGTATATTCTAGTATATTCAGGTGTATTCTCGTATATTCTTCTATTTTCTAGTAATATTATAGTATATTCTGGTATATTCTGGATTATTCTGCTATATTCTCGTATATTCTAGTATATTCAGGTATATTCTCGTATATTCTTCTATATTCTAGTAATATTATGGTATATTCTGGTATATTCTGGTATGTCTGGATTATTCTGCTATATTCTCGTATATTCTAGTATTTCTACTATATTCTTGTATATTCTGGTATATTCTGTGTTAGAGCTATGATATTTATTCTAATCTGGATATTACATCTAGATAATAATTACTTGTACAGCGTACGAACAACGACCTATGTAACACCACGTGTTAACCGCTCGAGGAACAAAACCAGAAGAAGGAACACACAGGCAAAAGCGACGCAATCTCACACACACACAGGATTGCCAACATAACACGTGGCGCGCGAATTAAATATACTCCAACACGCCCCCTTTAATACGCGCGTCAATTAAAACAATAACACATTACTTAATACCTATCGCATTAATACAAAAATGATGCTTGTAATTCGGAAGAGGTTTCGTCAATATATCCGCGGGCATAAGGTCGGACGATAAATGTTTTACAATGAATTCCTCCCTCTTCAAGACGTCACGCAAGAAATGATATCGAATATCAATGTGTTTAGTTCGCGGATGTACAACATCATTCTTAGCCAGTAATTGAGCGCCTATGTTATCGTTGTAGATATCAATTTTACATAAGTTCTTACATCCTAATTCTTTCAAAAAATCCGAAAAATAAACTCCGTCTTTCACCGCTTCTGCCAACGCAACATACTCGGCCTCAGTTGAAGACAAAGCCACACTTCGCTGTTTAGTTGCTTTTCAAGTAATTGGTCCATGCGAAAGTGTTACGACATAGCCCGTATATGATCGGCGATCCAGTTTACAACGCCCCCAATCAGCATCCACGTATAGTTTTGCTGGTTCCTCAGATTTCCTGTAAACAATGCTGTAATTTACTGTACCTTTCAAATATCTTAGAATCCTTTTAGCGGCTGCCCAGTGTGATTCGTCATAACTGTTGTTAAACTGAGCCAAAACATTTACTGCATATGATATGTCTGGTCTCGTTGCAATCGCCAAGTACATGAGAGCTCCAATTAATTGTTGATACGGTATATTTTTCTTCTCTTCGCTTTTATTACTTTTGCTCAAATTTATATCTCTATCCATAGGAGTGCTGACGGAATTGCAGTCTTCCATACCAAACTTCTTTAAAAGATCTAATACATACCTCTTTTGAGACATTACCATAGTTTGAGAGTCCTGTCGAATTTCTATTCCCAAACAATATTTAACTCTCCCTAAGTCCTTTATGTCAAACTCCTTTGACAATTCAGTCTTTATTTCTCTTATCCACTCCTTATCTTTAGATATGATTAGCATATCGTCTACGTAAATAGCCATAAATAAAGAAGATTTTCCTCTGTTTGAGTGAAATATACAAGGATCAGCAACAGTAGGTTTCAAACCTAAACTTTTTAACTTTTTACATAATCTTTCATGCCACTGCCTTCCTGCTTGCCGTAGTCCATAAATTGCTTTCCTCAAATAACAGACCAAATTATTATTCTTTTTCAATTTATTTAATAAACTTGTAGCTATTTTCTTAATTTGATCAGATTCATTTGTATCAGTAGCTATATCAGTTAGGAAATCCATCAAAAATTCGGGTTTCTCCATATATACGTCCTCTGTTAGATCACCATTCAAATAAGCGCAGGTAACATCCATCTGCTCTACGATCATATCCATTTTGACAGATAATGCCAACAGCAAACGAATGGATTCTAATCTCGCCACAGGGGCGAAAGTGTCAGAGAAATCCACTCCATAGCGCTGAGCGAAACCCCTTGCAACTATTCTTGCTTTTCTTTTAGCTAAGGTACCATCCGAGTTGAATTTATTGGTTAGGACAGTCCTACATCCTATTACCTGCTTCTCCGAAGGACGCTCTGTAAGCTCGAAAGTATTATTTTTAATTAAATTTCTCACCTCTTCTTTTATTGCGTGCATCCATTGTAATTTATCCTCGCCATCCAAGGCATTTTCAATTGGTACTTCGGCTATATTAGCTACACATTCCATTAAATCTGATTGTTGATCCTCAATCATTTCCTGCTACTCTTCCTGATTGTTGTTAATTCTTGGATTTTCGTTTATTTCGTCTTCTTGATTCTGTCGTGTAATGACTTCTGCCGAAATAATTGGAGTTTCATGGCTTGTAGTTACGTCATTCCTTGGTACAGTGCGAAATAATCTTCTAGGACGTCCTCTTCTTCCCGTACGTTCTAATTTGGGCCTTCCTGGAGCCCGTTGCAATTGAATATCATTTCTGTTTTCATTATTCCCTTCATTAGATATTCCTTCTTCAGTACTTCTTCTTGTCTGTACCTCGTTATTAGGCAATTGCACATCAAATTCTTCATTGCACTTAGTAATAGGAACCATTTTTAAACCATCATCATCTCTACTATTTATTGTATCATTTGCTAATTCCGCATTTTCCAGTACTCGCACGTCTCTAGATACGACCACTTTATTCTCATTTGGGAGCCATACTCGATAAGCTTTAGATCGTTCGCAGTAACCTATAAAAATCCCTGTTTTCGTCCTATCTTCAAATTTTTTCTTTCTTGGATCTTTATTTAGAATGTATGCCTTCATTCCAAATATTCGCAAATGTGATAAAATCGGTAGTCTTCCTGTCCATAGTTCGAATGGAGTTTTTCCGTTCAATGCTCTGGCCGGGCATCTATTTCTAATATAATTAGCAGTTGACACTGCTTCTGCCCAATATCCGTATGATAGTCCTGCCTGCAACAACATACATCTCGCCGTCTCTATTAACGTGCGGTTCTTTCGTTCAGCTAAACCATTTTGTTGCGGCGTGTGCGGTACTGTTAACCGCCTTTGAATTCCATTTTCTTTTAGGAATTCGTCGAATCTTATATTGCAATACTCTCTACCATTATCTGTTTGCAGGTACTTTATTTTCTTTTCGGTCAACGTCTCGGCATATTCTTAAACTCCTTGAATAGCTGTAACACTTCATCTTTTGTTTTCAAAAAATATACTTGACACCACCTTGAATAATCATCAATAAATGTCAATATATATTTTGATCCACCTATGGATTCTGTTTTCATAGGTCCACATAAATCGGAATGTACTATTTCTAATACTCTTGTACTTCTTTTCGATTCTCTTGGAAACGGTGTGGAAGTCAGCTTACCTTGTATGCATTTCTCACATAATGAAATAGTATTTTTCCCTTGAATTTTAATTCCTTTTACCTTCTCCGTCCTTACCATATACGTTAAATCCCTTAAATTCAAATGTCCGAGACGTTCATGCCATAGTTTCAGATTAGAATTTCCATCCTGACACTCCACACTTCTAGCATGCTCTGTACGCTCTTGTATATAATATAAATTGCCAATTCTATTTGCTTTGGCTTTTATTCTTCCGTCTCTTCCCTTTATGATGGCTCCATGTTTGGTAAATATTACTATGTTGTCCCTTTCTGTAATCTTCGCTACCGATGCTAAGTTTACTCTTAAATCAGGAACATATAAGGTATCCTGAAATTCTATATCTTTAATATTATCATTTAGACATGTTTGAATTTGTACATTTCCTTTCGCTTCAACATTTGCTGACAGGTGACTAGCTAAATTCAATTTCTTATGTTCCGATGGGTGCAACTCAACAAATTTTTCTTTATCTTTACATAAATGTTTAGTACAACCACTATCCAAGCACCAACTATCGTTTCCTTGATCCATTGTGATTGTACATGCTTTTTCCATCTCTACGTGGTTTACATAAAACATCTCTTGCACCGAACCTGCGCTTGGTCTATTGACAGCGCCTCTTCTTGCATAACAGTTAATTGCTTTGTGCCCTGTCTTACCGCATTGGAAACATTTCATGGGCAATCTACTATTATTTGTATTTTTGTCATACCTGTTATTGTCGTACTTATTATACTTCCACCCTGTTCCCTTTCGTTGTTCGTTCTGCTTAGCAGCCATCGCACCAGGTTCCTCACTGTGTTTCTGTTTTCTGGTCTCAAATTCTTCTAAAATCTTTATTTTCAATGTTTCAAGATCTGGAAGCTCGTCACGAGATTCCATTGCGCATCTAAAGTTTTCATACGTATCAGATAAACTATTTAACAGCATTGCACTCTGCAGATCCTTATGAATGTCTATATCCATATCGCCAAGTTTATCTACAACTTCAATAAAGTTATTTATATGTTCACGCACATCCGCACCATGCGCCATGCGCTGACTAGTCAATTTTTTCAGTAATGCGGCCTTTTTCGCCGGACCTTTGGACGCATATATAGATTGCAGCTTTTCCCATACGTCATGAGCCGTCGTGCACCCTTTTATTTGCTTTAATTCGTTAGCGCTTACCGCAAGTATAATATCAGATTTTGCCTTCTGATCGGCGGCATCCCATGCGCTAGCCGCTATTCTCGAGGCTTCATCAATTTCTGCAGGCCTAGGTTTTCGTCCATTCGCATATCCCCAGCCTTCATTCTTTATCAGCATGGCTTCTGCCCGGATGCACCACGTATCGTAGTTATCCTTTGTTAACAGCTCGATCCGATTCGATGTTCCGATACTTGCCGACATCGTGCCACGTGTTTGCCTAACCTCAATTTTGCACTTCTCAACTTTTCTTTCTATTTTCTTTTAATCACTGTTCATATTTCGCACTCTGGGCCCATAACCTGTTAGAGCTATGATATTTATTCTAATCTGGATATTACATCTAGATAATAATTACTTGTACAGCGTACGAACAACGACCTATGTAACACCACGTGTTAACCGCTCGAGGAACAAAACCAGAAGAAGGAACACACAGCCAAAAGCGACGCAATCTCACACACACACAGGATTGCCAACATAACACGTGGCGCGCGAATTAAATATACTCCAACATTCTGGTATATTCTGGTATATTTTGGTATATTCTAGTATATTCTCGTATATTCTTCTGTATTCTAGTCTATTCTGTTTGATTCTGGTATATTCTGGAATATTCTGCTATAATCTCGTATATTCTAGCATATTCTGCTATATTCTAGTATATTCAGGTATATTCTCGTATATTCTGATGTATTCTAGTAATATTATGGTATATTCTGGTATATTCTGGAATATTCTGCTATATTCTGGTATATTCTAGTATAAACTGCTGTATTCTCGTAGATTCTAGTATATTCTGATATATTCTAGTATATTCAGGTCTATTCTCGTACATTCTTCCATATTCTAGTAATATTATGGTATATTCTCGTATATTCTGGTATATTCTGATATATTCTGCTATATTCTCGTATATTCTAGTATAAACTGCTGTATTCTCGTATATTCTAGTATATTCTGATATATTCTAGTATATTCTGCTATATTCTCGTATATTCTTCTATATTCTAGTAATATTATGGTATATTCTGGTATGTTCTGGATTATTCTGCTATATTCTCGTATATTCTTCTATATTCTAGAAATATTATAGTATATTCTGGTATATTCTGCTATGTTCTCGTATATTCTAGTATATTCTGCTATATTCTAGTATATTCTAGTATATTCAGGTATATTCTCGTATATTCTTCTATATTCTAGTAATATTACGGTATATTCTGGTATGTTCTGGATTATTCTGCTATATTCTCGTATATTCTAGTATATTCTGGTATATTCTAGTGTATTCTGGTATATTCTGGTATATTCTGCTATATTCTGATATATTCTAGTATATTCTGCTATATTCTAGTATATTTTGGTATATTCTGGTAAATTCAAGTATATTCTGGAATATTCTGCAATATTCTAGTTTATTCTGGTGTATTCTGGTATATTCAAGTATATTCTGGTATATTCTGCAATATTCTAGTATATTCTGGTATATTCTGCTATATTCTGATACATTCTAGTATATTCTGCCTTTTTTCTAGTATATTCTGGTATATTCTGGCATATTCTGGTATATTCTGCTATATTGTAGTTTATTCTGGTATATTCTGGTATATTCTCGTGCATTCTTCTATATTCTAGTAATATTATGTTATATTCTGGTATATTCTGCTCTATTCTACTTTATTTTGGTATATTCTGGTATATTCTGGTATATTCTGGTATATTCTAGTATATTCTCGTATATTCTTCTGTATTCTAGTCTATTCTGATTTATTCTGGTATATTCTCGAATATTCAGCTTTATATTCCCGCATATTCTAGTATATTCTGCTATATTCTAGTTTATTCTGGTATATTCTGGTATATTAAAGTATATTCTTCTATATTCTAGTAATATTGTGGTATATTCTGGTATATTCTGGATTATTCTGCTATATTCTCGTATATTCTAGTATATTCTGCTATATTCTAGTATATTCTGGTATATTCTCCTATATTCTAGTATATTCTGCTATATTCTAGTATATTCAGGTATATTCTCGTATATTCTTCTATATTCTAGTAATATTATGGTATATTCTGGTATATTCTGGTATGTTCTGGATTATTCTGGTATATTCTCGTATATTCTAGTATATTCTGCTATATTCTAGTATATTTTGGTATATTCTGGTAAATTCAAGTATATTCTGGTATATTCTGCTATATTCTCGTATATTCTAGTATATTCAGGTATATTCTCGTATATTCTTCTATATTCTAGTAATATTATGCTATATTCTGGATTATTCTGCTATATTCTCGTATATTCTAGTATATTCTGCTATATTCTAGTATATTCTAGTATATTCTGCTATATTCTCGCATATTCTAGTATATTCTGCTATATTCTAGTTTATTCTGGTATATTCTGGTATATTCAAGTATATTCTGGTATATTCTGCTATATTCTCGTATATTCTAGAATATTCAGTTATATTCTCGTATAATCTTCTATATTCTAGTAATATTATGGTATATTCTGGTATATTCTGGTATATTGTGGATTATTCTGCTATATTCTCGTATATTCTAGTATATTCTGCTATATTCTAGTTTATTCTGCTATATTCTAGTAATATTCTGGTATATTCTGGTATATTCTGCTATATTCAAATATATTCTGGTATATTCTGCTATATTCTAGTATATTCAGGTATATTCTCGTATATTCTCGTATATTCTTCTATATTCTAGTAATATTATGCTATATTCTGGATTATTCTGCTATATTCTCGTATATTCCAGTATATTCTGCTATATTCTAGTAATATTATGGTATATTCTGGTATATTCTGGTATATCATGGATTATTATGCTATATTCTAGTATATTCTAGTATATTCTGGTATATGCTCGTGTCTTCTTCTTTATTCTAGTATATTCTGGTATATTCTAGTATATTCAGGTATATTCTCGTATATTCTTCTATATTCTCGTAATATTATGGTATATTCTGGTATATTCTGGTATGTTCTGGATTATTCTGCTATATTCTCGTATATTCTTCTATATTCTAGTAATATTATGGTATATTCTGGTATATTCTGGTATGTTCTGGATTATTCTGCTATATTCTCGTATATTCTTCTATATTCTAGTAATATTATAGTATATTCTGGTATATTCTGCTATGTTCTCGTATATTCTAGTATATTCTGCTATATTCTAGTATATTCTAGTTTATTCTGGTATATTCTGGTATATTAAAGTATATTCTTCTATATTCTAGTAATATTATGGTATATTCTGGTATAATCTGGATTATTCTGCTATATTCTCGTATATTCTAGTATATTCTGCTATATTCTAGTATATTCTGGTATATTCTCCTATATTCTAGTATATTCTGCTATATTCTAGTATATTCAGGTATATTCTCGTATATTCTTCTATATTCTAGTAATATTATGGTATATACTGGTATATTCTGGTATGTTCTGGATTATTCTGGTATATTCTCGTATATTCTAGTATATTCTGCTATATTCTAGTATATTCTAGTATATTCTGCTATATTCTAGTATATTCTGGCATATTCTGGTATATTCTGGTATATTCTGGTATATTGTAGTATATTCTCGTATATTCTTCTGTATTCTAGTCTATTCTGTTTGATTCTGGTATATTCTGGAATATTCTGCTATAATCTCGTATATTCTAGTATATTCTGCTATATTCTAGTATATTCAGGTATATTCTCGTATATTCTGGTGTATTCTAGTAATATTATGGTATATTCTGGTATATTCTGGAATATTCTGCTATATTCTCGCATATTCTATTATGTTCTGCTATATTCTTGTATATTCTAGTTTATTCTGGTATATTCTGGTTTACTCTAGTGTATTCTGGTATATTCTGGTATATTCTGCTATATTCTGGTATATTCTAGTATAAACTGCGGTATTCTCGTATATTCTAGTACATTCTGATATATTCTAGTATATTCAGGTCTATTCTCGTATGTTCTTCCATATTCTAGTAATATTATGGTATATTCTCGTATATTCTGGTATATTCTGGATTATTCTGCTATATTCTCGTATATTCTAGTATATTCTGCTATATTCTAGTATATTCTAGCATATTGGGGTATATGCTCGTGTATTCTTCTGTATTCTAGTATATTCATGTATATTCTAGTATATTCAGGTGTATTCTCGTATATTCTTCTATATTCTAGTAATATTATGGTATATTCTGGTATATTCTGGTATATTCTGGATTATTCTGCTATATTCTCGTATATTCTAGTATATTCTGCTATATTCTAGTATATTCTAGTATATTCTCGTATATTCTTCTGTATTCTAGTCTATTCTGGTTTATTCTGGTTGTTCGGCGAATTGCCGAGTGCCGGGACCGTCCAGCGGTGGACGCGGAATGAGAGCACCGGAAAGAAGGATGAAGTTCCGGAGGAGACGAATGGATTTCGCAAGAAACGAAAATGCACGGAACCAACGGTTATTTATTTTAAAAAGACAAAACTCATAGTACACTGACGTACACTGACGCTCGGACAAACACGGAGGAACGGCGAGAACGGAAATCTTGCTCGCGGCGCGACGGATGATCCTGACCGCGGAAGAACGGAAATCTTGCACGCGGGACGAGACGATTCGCGACGCGGATGAAAGAAGATTATTGACCGGGGAGAACAATAATCGTAGAGAACGGTTAACAGTCGTACTTGGACTTTCGAATGTACGTGAAGCTCGAGCTTGACTACGTGCGGAGCGGCCGCGAAAACGTGAGTGAAGCTAGAGTACAGAGAGCGTGAACGAGACGCGTACGAGCCGAAAGCGTATGGTCGAATGTCGATCAGACGAGAAACCGTTGTCTCCGTCGACGCGATCGGTGGATCTTGAAGAAACGGGTGGTTTGAAATTTGGGGAAACAATAGCAGAGAGACGAACGAAGGACGGAGAAGGAGCGACACAAAGAAAGGACGAAACAGAAGCGATCGCATCGACGAAGACAACATGTACGAGACCAGAACAACAACGGGCTATTTATAGCTTGGTGTCGAACAGAAATCAGATCAAGCCGTTATCGTTCGAATCTCGAACATACCGCCAGCCCTGAAACCTCAGTTTCAGAAGTCTTAAAATTAACGCAGAAACTTAATTTTAACGCAAAACTTAGAACTAACTATATCGATATATGGACATTTTTTTTTTTTTTTTTACATTGATGGAGAAGCGCTATCGATGGGAAGCGGACATAATTTTACAATCGGTCGCATCAATTCGGTAGACGAGGTCTTGACGGTGACCACGCGGACATGACCGTCGTCGCCGGGATGGAGTTGCTTGATCCGACCAAGCTCCCACTTGCACGGAGGGAGATTCGAGTTGCGCAGCAAAACTAATTGACCAGTCCGCAAAGGCGGTTGTTCACGACGCCATTTGCTTCGTTGTTGGAGGGTGTTTAGATAATCGCTCATCCAAATTTTCCAAAAGCGCTCCGTCGTATGCCGGACTAGCTGCCAACGAGCCAGACGATTTTCGGAAATCTCGAGAAGCGAAGGTTGCGGGGGGACCGAGAGCGCAGAGCCAATTAGAAAATGACCGGGGGTTAACACGTCAAAGTCATCGACAGAATCTCGCAAAGGCGCTACGGGTCGCGAATTTAAGCACGCCTCGATGGAGCACAGAAGGGTACTGAATTCTTCAAAGGTAAAGGTGCGAGGTCCGACGACTCGCTTTAAATGGTGTTTAAGACTCTTCACCCCGGCCTCCCACAACCCTCCGAAATGCGGAGCGGAAGGAGGAATAAAGTGCCAGGTGACACCATCGCTAGCGGCTTTGTTTAAGAACTCGGGATTTGTCAGGGACTCCCGAAACGCGCGCGTTAATTCCCGCGAAGCGCCGACGAACGTGGTCCCATTGTCCGAATAAATGGCAGAAGGGATTCCGCGTCGTGCACAAAATCGAACGTAGGCGTTAAGAAAGGCGCGGGTCGAATAGTCGGAAACCAACTCGAGGTGGATCGCTTTCGTAGCCAAGCAAACAAACAAGGAGATATAGGCTTTCCTTGATGTGATCCCACGACCGGCGGAAGCGCGAACTTGAATTGGTCCAGCATAGTCCACACCGCAGTGGGAAAAACATTTTGTTTGAGGAGAGACCCGGGATTCCGGTAGCCGTCCCATCAGCTGCTCGGGGACAGCAGCTCTTTCTCGCACGCATACAACACATGAATGAATTGCAGCTTTGACTAAACTGCGAGCGCGGAGAATCCAGAAAGTCTGACGTAGAGTGCTGAGAGTGAGTTGAAGGCCACCGTGCAACGAGCGCAAATGTGCCTGTTCAATTATCAACCGAACAAGCGGATGAGAAGATAAAATAATCGGATGCTTTGAATTGAACGGTAGTGGAGCGCGGTGTAGACGACCACCGACGCGAAGGAGCCCATCGTTATCGAGGAATGGGTCGAGAGATAAGATGGAACAGTTCCTTGAAAGATATCGTTTGCGGCGGAGTGCGTCTAGCTCTACAGGAAATAGAGTTGATTGGAGGTATTTGAGCCACCAAAGTTTCGCCGAATTACATTCCGCTGCGGTGAGAGCACGACCGACCGGAGATGGTCGAGGAGCCGACGGTCCTTTGCGACAAGCTTGAAGGAAGCGAAACATGTACGCGGTGACGCGGATGAGCTTCGGCCACGAAGAGAAGCGGCTCTCCAGATCCCACCGTGGAAAAGTGGTAACCACATGTGCCGACACGACGTTGGCTTCCGGTTGAACGTCGTCGGTGACCAAGAGTGGACGGTTCGGCCATTCGGAACGCTCGCGACGCAGCCAGGATGGACCATGCCACCAGAGATCGGAACCTAGAAGATCGTCGCTCAGGAGACCTCGAGAGGCACAATCGGCGGGATTGCATTCGGTGGGGACGTGCCGCCACTCAGCTTGAGGGAGGCGAGTCTGAATTGTAGCGACGCGGTTAGCGACGAAAGTCTTCCATCGCGAAGGATGCTGGGATATCCAGTTAAGCACGACCGTCGAGTCAGTCCAACACACGCAAGGTATTGGTCGAGAGTCGAATGACTCGAGAACAAATTCGATAAGGCGAATCATAAGACAAGCACCTTGCAGTTCTAACCGTGGTATCGTCAAAGGATTTAGCGGAGCGACCTTCGATTTGCCGGCGAGAAAGGAAATTGTGATTTCGCCGGAGGACGAGATGCATTTTGCATAAACCACGGCTGAATACGCAACTGTTGAGGCATCGGAGAAACCGTGAAGCTCCACTCGCGATGTAGTAGATATTAGACCAATCCATCGGGGAAGTTGCACTTTGTCAAGGTGAGCCAATTGAGAGTAAAGAGTTCGCCATTTGCTGAGTTTGTGAACCGGGGTGGGTTCGTCCCAACCAACGCGGAGGCGCCAAAGTTCTTGAATGAAAACTTTCGCGAGAATAGTAGCAGGAGTGATCCATCCCAAAGGGTCATAAATTTTGGCAATGGTCGACAAAATAGAACGCTTGGTTGACGGACACGAGTCCGAGAGGGATGTCTTGAATTGAAAAGTATCCTGGGAAGGATTCCAGCAGATTCCAAGAACCTTTACTTGATCATCTTGAGCCAGATCTTTCGTGCACGCTAGACCATGATCGGAAGGGTCAATGTCAGAGAGGAGAGAAGGATGATTACTGGCCCATTTCCGGAGGTGAAATTTCCCACAATGGAGCAATTTGATGAGTTGATCTCGACAATGCCGAAGAGACGCGATATCATCGTGTCCGAAAAGAAGGTCGTCGATGTAAGTGTTTGATCGGAGAATCGGAGACGCTAAAAGGAAACGGTCGCCTTCATCCTCAACCAAACGTTGGAGTACCCGAAGAGCTAGATATGGGGCGCAAGTCATCCCATACGTGACGGTCAGCAATTCGTACTCTTGAATAGAGTCCGCCGAGTGAGGAGCCCACAGGATACGCTGGTAACTGACATCCCGAGGATCCACTAGGATCTGCCGGTACATCTTGGCAATATCCGCGGTGTACACAAAACGAAACGCGCGCCAGCGGAGAATGACCGAAGAGAGATTCGTTTGTAGTTTAGGACCAGGTAGAAGATGATCGTTTAACGATGATCCGTTCGTGGTAACACTCGAGGCGTTGAACACGACGCGCAGGTGCGTCGTGCTGCTACCTTCGCGGAGAACGGGATGATGAGGGATATAGACCGATTGAGAATCACTTGACGAAGACACAGCGGAGCGCATGTGGCCAAGCCGTTCATATTCTTGCATGAAGTCGCGATATTCTGAGGCAAGGTTCGGATTTGACTCAAATCTGCGGTTGAGATGGAGCATGATCCGTTCTGCAGTCGAACGCGAGTGCCCGATCCTCAGCGGAGGGTTTGAGCGGAAGGGAAGACGGACAATATAACGACCGTTCGTTGTGCGAGTCGTAGAGTCTCGAAAATATTGCTCACACTGTTTCTCAGCGGGAGTTAGAAGAGAGGCATGTGGGATTTCCTCGATTTCCCAAAATCGGCGGAGGTCCGCATCGAGAGAATTATCGTGAACGCAGTGGTGCGTGGAGACCAGTTGCGTTGTATTTGAGACTGGTTCGGAACGACGGAAGAAACCGCGGTCCAATGAATTATGAAGGGGTCCAGAAATGACCCATCCAAAAATAGTATTTTGCGCGATCGGTTGCGCAGTTTGCCCTTTACGCAGCCCGTGTTGAATGATGCTTGGGTACACGTCGGCTCCGAGAATCATTTGTATGGGGTCAGAACTAGACGGGTCGTGATCGGCCCAAGAAAGATCGGCTAAATGCGCGAGAGTACGCCAATTTCGGACTCGCGAGGGTTTGTACGTGGACATTGACCCGAGCACCAACGCCGTGGTCGGAACACAAGGCGCGGAAGAAGTGCGATTCGACACCAGAAGATGGGTTGCGTGGCGTACAGTCCCAGCGTGAACGCCGCCGACGGCAGAAATCGACGCGACGACACGGTTACGTTTCGCTCGCAAAAGCTCGACAACCGACTCGGCCACAAAACTGGCTTCGGAGCCTTGGTCAATTAACGCACGAATTATCACGCTGCGACCGGAGGGAACGCTTACTTGAATTCGCGCGGTAGCTAAGAGTATGGACGACCCGGTAGCCGCTGAACCTGCGGTTGCTGAATGCGAATTGATTTCAGCGGAGACGGACTCGCGAGTACCGGACGACTCAGCGGAAGACCGAGCCCCAGGGGTCGACTCGTCGTGCAAGAGCGAGTGATGACGCTTCTGACACATGCGGCAAGTGTGTTTACTGGCACACGACGAAATCGCGTGATTATAACTGAGACAATTCGGGCAGCACGATAACCGCTTAACAATCTCAAGTCTTTGCCGGGGGCTCTTCGCGAGAAACGAGGAGCAATAGCCTAAATAATGATGAGCTTTACATAAGGGACAGGCTCCTTGCGAATTTTTCGACGCTGTCGCGAGGTGAGAGTGAGCGGGATTGCGCGAAGGGCGAGACGCAGAAAGTGACGAGGAGGCTCCTATCTTGCCGGACGCGCCGGAATCGAAGTCTTCGAGCGCGCGCACCCGCGTATCGATAAACGTCTGGAACTCTTCGAAGGAGGGAAACTTCGTGTCGTCGCCTGCCCGAAGAGTCCAGGCCTTTCGCGTCGCGGGATCGAGCTTTTGTACCGCAAGATGAAGAAGGAAGTCGTCCCAAAGCTCGGCAGCGCTTCTACCAAGATTTCGGAGCGACGAGACGGTCATAGCGAGGCGATCGCGCAAGTTTTGCAAGTCCGATGCAGATTCGCGATTGAGCGCATGCAGATCTAACAATGTGGTTAGGTATTTCGCGAGAAGGCGCCGAGGGTTATCGTACCGCGACGTGAGCGTTTTCCAAGCGATCGCAAAATTATCCTGAGTAACGGAAAGGTTACTGATGCACCCGAGTGCGCGTCCGGCGAGCGACGAAACGAGGTAATGCATACGCGAAAAATTATTTAAAGAAGAGTTCGCGATTATAAGCGACTGAAAGCGGTCCCGAAAGGCTTCCCATTCCTCGCACCGGCCATCGAACGGCTGGAGAGGAATCGGAGGAAGATGCGCGACGGGCGGAGCGAACGCACCTGGATTGTCGGTCGACGCGGTGTGACTCACTTCTTTCGGAGTAAGATCGGCGAGGGCAGAGTTCATGAAGGTGAGAGTCTGCAGGAACGTCTCCTCCGTGGTCTCGAGATAGTTGTCCTTGAAGTAGGCCATGGAGGGTCGATCCTCTGGTGGGATGGCAGCGGAGATCTTCACATCGTTGGCTTCGAAAGTCGCCCACTGGGTTTTGAGATGGTTCATACGCGTGTGTATCCCAGCCACTGTCCAGTTCGTCTTGCCCAGCTTCTTCAGGTTGGAAAGAGACCGCTCGATGGCTCGTTTAAGAGTTTCTTGCGTGGCGATGAGTTCCGGTATACTCACGTTCGTGTCCTTTCCACTCACTCACGATCCGGCTCGAAGGACCAAATTTTATGTTCGGCGAATTGCCGAGTGCCGGGACCGTCCAGCGGTGGACGCGGAATGAGAGCACCGGAAAGAAGGATGAAGTTCCGGAGGAGACGAATGGATTTCGCAAGAAACGAAAATGCACGGAACCAACGGTTATTTATTTTAAAAAGACAAAACTCATAGTACACTGACGTACACTGACGCTCGGACAAACACGGAGGAACGGCGAGAACGGAAATCTTGCTCGCGGCGCGACGGATGATCTTGACCGCGGAAGAACGGAAATCTTGCACGCGGGACGAGACGATTCGCGACGCGGATGAAAGAAGATTATTGACCGGGGAGAACAATAATCGTAGAGAACGGTTAACAGTCGTACTTGGACTTTCGAATGTACGTGAAGCTCGAGCTTGACTACGTGCGGAGCGGCCGCGAAAACGTGAGTGAAGCTAGAGTACAGAGAGCGTGAACGAGACGCGTACGAGCCGAAAGCGTATGGTCGAATGTCGATCAGACGAGAAACCGTTGTCTCCGTCGACGCGATCGGTGGATCTTGAAGAAACGGGTGGTTTGAAACAATAGCAGAGAGACGAACGAAGGACGGAGAAGGAGCGACACAAAGAAAGGACGAAACAGAAGCGATCGCATCGACGAAGACAACATGTACGAGACCAGAACAACAACGGACTATTTATAGCTTGGTGTCGAACAGAAATCAGATCAAGCCGTTATCGTTCGAATCTCGAACAGGATACGATATAGGATTTAATAGGATAGAGGATAGGATAGGATAGAGGATACGATATAGGATTTAATAGGATAGAGGATAGGATGGGATAGAGGATAGGATAGGATAGAGGATAGGATAGGATAGAGGATACGATATAGGATTTAATAGGATAGAGGATAGGATAGGATAGAGGATACGATATAGGATTTAATAGGATAGAGGATAGGATAGGATAGAGGATAGGATAGGATAGAGGATACGATATAGGATTTAATAGGATAGAGGATAGGATACGATAGAGGATACGATAGGATAGAGGATAGGATAGGATAGAGAATAGGATAGGATAGAGGAAAGGATAGGATAGAGGATAGGATAGGATAGAGGATAGGATAGGATAGAGGATGGGATAGGATAGAGGATAATATAGGATAGAGGATAGGATAGGATAGAGGATGGGATAGGATAGAGGATAATATAGGATAGAGGATAGGATAGGATAGAGGATAGGAGAGGATAGAGGATAGGATAGGATAGAGGACAGGATACGATAGAGGATAGGATAGGATAGAGGATACGATATAGGATTTAATAGGATAGAGGATAGGATACGATAGAGGATAGGATAGGATAGAGGATAGAGGATAGGATAGAGGATAGGATAGGATAGAGGAAAGGATAGGATAGAGGATAGGATAGGATAGAGGATAGGATAGGATAGAGGATAGGATAGGATAGAGGATAGGATACGATAGAGGATAGGATAGGATAGAGGATAGGATAGGATAGAGGATAGGATAGGATAGAGGATAGGATAGGATAGAGGATGGGATAGGATAGAGGATAATATAGGCTAGAGGATAGGATAGGATAGAGGATAGGATAGGATAGAGGATAGGATAGGATAGAGGATAGGATACGATAGAGGATAGGATAGGATAGAGGATACGATATAGGATTTAATAGGATAGAGGATAGGATACGATAAAGGATAGGATATAGGATTGGATAGGATAGCGGATAGGATAGGATAGGGGATTGGATAGGATAGAGAATAGGATATAGGATTGGATAGGATAGAGGATAGAATAGGATAGAGGATAGGATAGGATAGAGAATAGGATATAGGATTGGATAGGATAGCGGATAGGATAGGATAGAGGATTGGATAGGATAGGGGATAGGATAGGATAGAGGATAGGATAGGATAGAGAATAGGATATAGGATTGGATAGGATAGAGGATAGAATAGGATAGAGGATAGGATAGGATAGAGGATAGGATATGATACAGGATAGGATAGGATAGAGGATAGGATAGGATAGAGGATAGGATAGGATAGAGGATGGGGTAGGATAGAGGATAGGATAGGATAGAGGATAGGATAGGATAGAGGATAGGATAGGATAGAGGATAGGATAGGATAGAGGATACGATATAGGATTTAATAGGATAGAGGATAGGATAGGATAGAGGATACGATATAGGATTTAATAGGATAGAGGATAGGATAGGATAGAGGATAGGATAGGATAGAGGATACGATATAGGATTTAATAGGATAGAGGATAGGATACGATAGAGGATACGATAGGATAGAGGATAGGATAGGATAGAGAATAGGATAGGATAGAGGAAAGGATAGGATAGAGGATAGGATAGGATAGAGGATAGGATAGGATAGAGGATGGGATAGGATAGAGGATAATATAGGATAGAGGATAGGATAGGATAGAGGATGGGATAGGATAGAGGATAATATAGGATAGAGGATAGGATAGGATAGAGGATAGGAGAGGATAGAGGATAGGATAGGATAGAGGACAGGATACGATAGAGGATAGGATAGGATAGAGGATACGATATAGGATTTAATAGGATAGAGGATAGGATACGATAGAGGATAGGATAGGATAGAGGATAGAGGATAGGATAGAGGATAGGATAGGATAGAGGAAAGGATAGGATAGAGGATAGGATAGGATAGAGGATAGGATAGGATAGAGGATGGGATAGGATAGAGGATAATATAGGATAGAGGATAGGATAGGATAGAGGATGGGATAGGATAGAGGATAATATAGGCTAGAGGATAGGATAGGATAGAGGATAGGATAGGATAGAGGATAGGATAGGATAGAGGATAGGATACGATAGAGGATAGGATAGGATAGAGGATACGATATAGGATTTAATAGGATAGAGGATAGGATACGATAAAGGATAGGATAGGATAGAGGATAGGATATAGGATTGGATAGGATAGCGGATAGGATAGGATAGGGGATTGGATAGGATAGAGAATAGGATATAGGATTGGATAGGATAGAGGATAGAATAGGATAGAGGATAGGATAGGATAGAGAATAGGATATAGGATTGGATAGGATAGCGGATAGGATAGGATAGAGGATTGGATAGGATAGGGGATAGGATAGGATAGAGGATAGGATAGGATAGAGAATAGGATATAGGATTGGATAGGATAGAGGATAGAATAGGATAGAGGATAGGATAGGATAGAGGATAGGATATGATACAGGATAGGATAGGATAGAGGATAGGATAGGATAGAGGATAGGATAGGATAGAGGATGGGATAGGATAGAGGATAGGATAGGATAGAGGATAGGATAGGATAGAGGATAGGATAGGATAGAGGATAGGATAGGATAGAGGATACGATATAGGATTTAATAGGATAGAGGATAGGATAGGATAGAGGATACGATATAGGATTTAATAGGATAGAGGATAGGATAGGATAGAGGATAGGATAGGATAGAGGATACGATATAGGATTTAATAGGATAGAGGATAGGATACGATAGAGGATACGATAGGATAGAGGATAGGATAGGATAGAGAATAGGATAGGATAGAGGAAAGGATAGGATAGAGGATAGGATAGGATAGAGGATAGGATAGGATAGAGGATGGGATAGGATAGAGGATAATATAGGATAGAGGATAGGATAGGATAGAGGATGGGATAGGATAGAGGATAATATAGGATAGAGGATAGGATAGGATAGAGGATAGGAGAGGATAGAGGATAGGATAGGATAGAGGACAGGATACGATAGAGGATAGGATAGGATAGAGGATACGATATAGGATTTAATAGGATAGAGGATAGGATAGGATAGAGGATGGGATAGGATAGAGGATAATATAGGATAGAGGATAGGATACGATGGAGGATAGGATACGATAGAGGATAGGATAGGATAGAGGATATGATACGATAGAGGATAGGATAGGATAGAGGATACGATATAGGATTTAATAGGATAGAGTATAGGATACGATAGAGGATAGGATATGGTAGAGGATAGGATAGGATAGAGGATAGGATAGGATTGAGGATAGGATAGGATAGATGATAGGATAGGATAGAGGATAGGATAGGATAGAGGATAGGATAGGATAGAGGATAGGATAGGATAGAGAATAGGATAGGATAGAGGATAGGATAGGATAGAGGATAGGATAGGATAGAGGATAGGATACGATAGAGGATAGGATAGGATAGAGGATACGATATAGGATTTAATAGGATAGAGGATAGGATACGATAGAGGATAGGATAAGATAGAGGATAGGATAGGATAGAGGATAGGATAGGATAGAGGATAGGATAGGATAGAGGATAGGATAGGATAGAGGATAATATAGGATAGAGGATAGGATAGGATAGAGGATAGGATAGGATAGAGGATAGGATAGGATAGAGGATAGGATAGGATAGAGGATAGGATAGGATAGAGGATCCGATATAGGATTTAATAGGATAGAGGATAGGATACGATAAAGGATAGGATAGGATAGAGGATAGGATAGGATAGAGAATAGGATATAGGATTGGATAGGATAGCGGATAGGATAGGATTGAGGATTGGATAGGATAGCGGATAGGATACGATAGACGATAGGATAGGATAGAGAATAGGATATAGGATTGGATAGGATAGAGGATAGAATAGGATAGAGGATAGGATAGGATAGAGGATAGGATAGGATAGAGGATACGATATAGGATTTAATAGGATAGAGGATAGGATAGGATAGAGGATACGATATAGGATTTAATAGGATAGAGGATAGGATAGGATAGAGGATACGATATAGGATTTAATAGGATAGAGGATAGGATACGATAGAGGATACGATAGGATAGAGGATGGGATAGGATAGAGGATAATATAGGATAGAGGATAGGATAGGATAGAGGATGGGATAGGATAGAGGATAATATAGGATAGAGGATAGGATAGGATAGAGGATAGGAGAGGATAGAGGATAGGATAGGATAGAGGACAGGATACGATAGAGGATAGGATAGGATAGAGGATACGATATAGGATTTAATAGGATAGAGGATAGAATAGGATAGAGGATAGGATAGGATAGAGGATGGGATAGGATAGAGGATAGCATAGGATAGAGGATAGGATAGGATAGAGGATAGGATAGGATAGAGGATAGGATAGGATAGAGGATAGGATAGGATAGAGGATAGGATAGGATAGAGGATAGGATAGGATAGAGGATAGGATAGGATAGAGGATACGATATAGGATTTAATAGGATAGAGGATAGGATAGGATAGAGGATAGGATAGGATAGAGGATGGGATAGGATAGAGGACAATATAGGATAGAGGATAGGATAGGATGGAGGATAGGATACGATAGAGGATAGGATAGGATAGGGGATACGATATAGGATTTAATAGGATAGAGGATAGGATAGGATAGAGGATAGGATAGGATAGAGGATGGGATAGGATAGAGGACAATATAGGATAGAGGATAGGATAGGATGGAGGATAGGATACGATAGAGGATAGGATAGGATAGGGGATACGATATAGGATTTAATAGGATAGAGGATAGGATACTATAGAGGATACGATAGGATAGAGGATAGGATAGGATAGTGGATATGATAGGATAGAGGATAGGATAGGATAGGATAGAGGATAGGATAGGATAGGTTATAGGATAGGATAGAGGATACGATAGAGGATTGGATAGGATAGACGATACTATAGGATAGAGGATAGGATAGGGGCTAGTGGATACGACAGGACAGAGGATAGGATAGGATAGAGGATAGGATAGGATAGAGGATAGGATAGCGGATAGTATAGGATAGAGTATAGAATAGGATAAAGGATAGGATAGGATAGAGGATAGGATAGGATACAGGATAGGATAGGATAGAGAATAGGGTAGAGGATAGGATAGAGGATAGGATAGGATAGGGGATAGGTTAGGATAGAGAATAGGATAGGATAGAGGATAGGATAGGATAGAGGATATGATAGGATAGAGGATAGGATAGGATAGGATAGAGGATAGGATAGGATAGGGGATAGGATAGGATAGAGGATACGATAGAGGATTGGATAGGATAGACGATACTATAGGATAGAGGATAGGATAGGGGCTAGTGGATACGACAGGACAGAGGATAGGATAGGATAGAGGATAGGATAGGATAGAGGATAGGATAGAGGATAGGATACAGGATAGGATAGGATACGGGATAGGATATTATAGAGGATAGGATAGGATACAGGATAGGATAGGATAGAGAATAGGGTAGAGGATAGGATAGAGGATAGGATAGGATAGGGGATAGGTTAGGATAGAGAATAGGATAGGATAGAGGATAGGATAGGATAGAGGATAGGATAGGATAGGATAGAGGATAGGATAGGATAGGGGATAGGATAGGATAGAGGATACGATAGAGGATTGGATAGGATAGACGATACTATAGGATAGAGGATAGGATAGGGGCTAGTGGATACGACAGGACAGAGGATAGGATAGGATAGAGGATATAATAGGATAGAGGATAGGATAGAGGATAGGATAGAGGATAGGATAGAGGATAGGATAGAGGATAGGATACAGGATAGGATAGGATACGGGATAGGTTATTATAGAGGATAGGATAGGATAGAGGATAGGATAGAGGATAGGATAGAGGATAGGATAGAGGATAGGATAGAGGATAGGATAGAGGATAGGATAGGGGCTAGTGGATACAACAGAACAGAGGATAGGATAGGATAGAGGATAGGATAGGATAGAGGATAGGATAGAGGATAGGATAGAGGATAGCGTACAGGATAGGATAGGATACGGGATAGGTTATTATAGAGGATAGGATAGGATAGAGGATAGGATAGGATGGAGGATAGGATAGGATAGAGCATAGGATAGGATAGAGGATAGGATAGGATAGAGTATAGGATAGAATAGAGGATAGGATAGGATAGGGGATAGGATAGGATAGAGGATACGATAGAGGATTGGATAGGATAGACGATACTATAGGATAGAGGATAGGATAGGATAGACGATACTATAGGATAGAGGATAGGATAGGGGCTAGTGGATACGACAGGACAGAGGATAGGATAGGATAGAGGATAGGATAGGATAGAGGATAGGATAGAGGATAGGATACAGGATAGGATAGGATACGGGATAGGATATTATAGAGGATAGGATAGGATACAGGATAGGATAGGATAGAGGATAGGATAGGATGGAGGATAGGATGGAATAATGGATAGGATGAGACAGAGGATAGGATAGGATAGGATAGAGGATAGGATATGATAGAGGATAGGATAGGATACAGGATAGGATAGGATAGAGGATAGGATAGGGTGGACGGTAGGATAGGATAGAGGATATGATGGGATAGACGATAGGATAGGATAGATGGTAGGATACGATAGGGGATAGGATACGATAGAGGATAGAATGGGATAGCGGATAGGATAAGATAAAGGATAGGATACGATAGAGGATAGGATTGGATAGAGGAAACGATAGGGTAGAGGATAGGATAGGATAGAGTATTGGATAGGATAGAGGATAGGATAGGATAGAGGAATGGATAGGATAGGGAATAGGATAGGATTGAGGATAGGATAGGATAGAGGATAGGATAGAGGATTGGATAGGATACCGGATAGTATAGGATAGTGTATAGGATAGGGTAAAGGACAGGATAGGATAGAGGATAGGATAGGATAGAGGATACGATAGGATACAGGATAGGATAGGATAGAGGATAGGATAGGATAGGGGATAGGATAGGATAGAGGATAATATAGGATAGAGGATAGGATAGGATAGAGGATAGGATAGGATAGAGGATAGGATAGGATAGAGGATAGGATAGGATAGAGGATAGGATAGGATAGAGGATAGGATAGGATAGAGGATAGGATAGGATAGGGGATAGGATAGGATAGAGGATAATATAGGATAGAGGATAGGATAGGATAGAGGATAGGATAGGATAGAGGATAGGATAGGATAGAGGATAGGATAGGATAGAGGATAGGATAGGATAGAGGATAGGATAGGATAGAGGATAATATAGGATAGAGGATAGGATAGGATAGAGGATAGGATAGGATAGAGGATAGGATAGGATAGAGGATAGGATACGATAGAGGATAGGATAGGATAGAGGATACGATATAGGATTTAATAGGATAGAGGATAGGATACGATAAAGGATAGGATAGGATAGAGGATAGGATAGGATAGAGGATAGGATAGGATAGAGGATAGGATAGGATAGAGGATAGGATAGGATAGAGGATAGGATAGGATAGAGGACAGGATAGGATAGAGGATAGGATAGGATAGAGGATAGGATAGGATAGAGGATAGGATAGGATAGAGGATAGGATACGATAGAGGATAAGGATAGGATAGAGGATAGGATAGGATAGAGGATAGGATATGATAGAGGATACGATAGAGGATAGGATAGGATAGAGGATAGGATAGGATAGAGAATAGGATACGATAGAGGATAGGATAGGATAGAGGATAGGATAGGATAGAGGATAGGATAGGATAGAGGATGGGATAGGATAGAGGACAATATAGGATAGAGGATAGGATAGGATGGAGGATAGGATACGATAGAGGATAGGATAGGATAGGGGATACGATATAGGATTTAATAGGATAGAGGATAGGATACTATAGAGGATACGATAGGATAGAGGATAGGATAGGATAGTGGATATGATAGGATAGAGGATAGGATAGGATAGGATAGAGGATAGGATAGGATAGGGGATAGGATAGGACAGAGGATACGATAGAGGATTGGATAGGATAGACGATACTATAGGATAGAGGATAGGATAGGGGCTAGTGGATACGACAGGACAGAGGATAGGATAGGATAGAGGATAGGATAGGATAGAGGATAGGATAGCGGATAGTATAGGATAGAGTATAGAATAGGATAAAGGATAGGATAGGATAGAGGATAGGATAGGATACAGGATAGGATAGGATAGAGAATAGGGTAGAGGATAGGATAGAGGATAGGATAGGATAGGGGATAGGTTAGGATAGAGAATAGGATAGGATAGAGGATAGGATAGGATAGAGGATATGATAGGATAGAGGATAGGATAGGATAGGATAGAGGATAGGATAGGATAGGGGATAGGATAGGATAGAGGATACGATAGAGGATTGGATAGGATAGACGATACTATAGGATAGAGGATAGGATAGGGGCTAGTGGATACGACAGGACAGAGGATAGGATAGGATAGAGGATAGGATAGGATAGAGGATAAGATAGGATAGAGGATAGGATAGAGGATAGGATACAGGATAGGATAGGATACGGGATAGGATATTATAGAGGATAGGATAGGATACAGGATAGGATAGGATAGAGGATAGGATAGGATGGAGGATAGGATGGAATAATGGATAGGATGAGACAGAGGATAGGATAGGATAGGATAGAGGATAGGATATGATAGAGGATAGGATAGGATACAGGATAGGATAGGATAGAGGATAGGATAGGGTGGACGGTAGGATAGGATAGAGGATATGATGGGATAGACGATAGGATAGGATAGATGGTAGGATACGATAGGGGATAGGATACGATAGAGGATAGAATGGGATAGAGGATAGGATAAGATAAAGGATAGGATACGATAGAGGATAGGATAGGATAGAGGATAGGATAGGATAGAGGATAGGATAGGATAGAGGATAGGATAGGATAGAGGATAGGATAGGATAGAGGATACGATATAGGATTTAATAGGATAGAGGATAGGATAGGATAGAGGATAGGATAGGATAGAGGATGGGATAGGATAGAGGACAATATAGGATAGAGGATAGGATAGGATGGAGGATAGGATACGATAGAGGATAGGATAGGATAGGGGATACGATATAGGATTTAATAGGATAGAGGATAGGATAGGATAGAGGATAGGATAGGATAGAGGATGGGATAGGATAGAGGACAATATAGGATAGAGGATAGGATAGGATGGAGGATAGGATACGATAGAGGATAGGATAGGATAGGGGATACGATATAGGATTTAATAGGATAGAGGATAGGATACTATAGAGGATACGATAGGATAGAGGATAGGATAGGATAGTGGATATGATAGGATAGAGGATAGGATAGGATAGGATAGAGGATAGGATAGGATAGGTTATAGGATAGGATAGAGGATACGATAGAGGATTGGATAGGATAGACGATACTATAGGATAGAGGATAGGATAGGGGCTAGTGGATACGACAGGACAGAGGATAGGATAGGATAGAGGATAGGATAGGATAGAGGATAGGATAGCGGATAGTATAGGATAGAGTATAGAATAGGATAAAGGATAGGATAGGATAGAGGATAGGATAGGATACAGGATAGGATAGGATAGAGAATAGGGTAGAGGATAGGATAGAGGATAGGATAGGATAGGGGATAGGTTAGGATAGAGAATAGGATAGGATAGAGGATAGGATAGGATAGAGGATATGATAGGATAGAGGATAGGATAGGATAGGATAGAGGATAGGATAGGATAGGGGATAGGATAGGATAGAGGATACGATAGAGGATTGGATAGGATAGACGATACTATAGGATAGAGGATAGGATAGGGGCTAGTGGATACGACAGGACAGAGGATAGGATAGGATAGAGGATAGGATAGGATAGAGGATAGGATAGAGGATAGGATACAGGATAGGATAGGATACGGGATAGGATATTATAGAGGATAGGATAGGATACAGGATAGGATAGGATAGAGAATAGGGTAGAGGATAGGATAGAGGATAGGATAGGATAGGGGATAGGTTAGGATAGAGAATAGGATAGGATAGAGGATAGGATAGGATAGAGGATAGGATAGGATAGGATAGAGGATAGGATAGGATAGGGGATAGGATAGGATAGAGGATACGATAGAGGATTGGATAGGATAGACGATACTATAGGATAGAGGATAGGATAGGGGCTAGTGGATACGACAGGACAGAGGATAGGATAGGATAGAGGATATAATAGGATAGAGGATAGGATAGAGGATAGGATAGAGGATAGGATAGAGGATAGGATAGAGGATAGGATACAGGATAGGATAGGATACGGGATAGGTTATTATAGAGGATAGGATAGGATAGAGGATAGGATAGAGGATAGGATAGAGGATAGGATAGAGGATAGGATAGAGGATAGGATAGAGGATAGGATAGGGGCTAGTGGATACAACAGAACAGAGGATAGGATAGGATAGAGGATAGGATAGGATAGAGGATAGGATAGAGGATAGGATAGAGGATAGCGTACAGGATAGGATAGGATACGGGATAGGTTATTATAGAGGATAGGATAGGATAGAGGATAGGATAGGATGGAGGATAGGATAGGATAGAGCATAGGATAGGATAGAGGATAGGATAGGATAGAGTATAGGATAGAATAGAGGATAGGATAGGATAGGGGATAGGATAGGATAGAGGATACGATAGAGGATTGGATAGGATAGACGATACTATAGGATAGAGGATAGGATAGGATAGACGATACTATAGGATAGAGGATAGGATAGGGGCTAGTGGATACGACAGGACAGAGGATAGGATAGGATAGAGGATAGGATAGGATAGAGGATAGGATAGAGGATAGGATACAGGATAGGATAGGATACGGGATAGGATATTATAGAGGATAGGATAGGATACAGGATAGGATAGGATAGAGGATAGGATAGGATGGAGGATAGGATGGAATAATGGATAGGATGAGACAGAGGATAGGATAGGATAGGATAGAGGATAGGATATGATAGAGGATAGGATAGGATACAGGATAGGATAGGATAGAGGATAGGATAGGGTGGACGGTAGGATAGGATAGAGGATATGATGGGATAGACGATAGGATAGGATAGATGGTAGGATACGATAGGGGATAGGATACGATAGAGGATAGAATGGGATAGCGGATAGGATAAGATAAAGGATAGGATACGATAGAGGATAGGATTGGATAGAGGAAACGATAGGGTAGAGGATAGGATAGGATAGAGTATTGGATAGGATAGAGGATAGGATAGGATAGAGGAATGGATAGGATAGGGAATAGGATAGGATTGAGGATAGGATAGGATAGAGGATAGGATAGAGGATTGGATAGGATACCGGATAGTATAGGATAGTGTATAGGATAGGGTAAAGGACAGGATAGGATAGAGGATAGGATAGGATAGAGGATACGATAGGATACAGGATAGGATAGGATAGAGGATAGGATAGGATAGGGGATAGGATAGGATAGAGGATAATATAGGATAGAGGATAGGATAGGATAGAGGATAGGATAGGATAGAGGATAGGATAGGATAGAGGATAGGATAGGATAGAGGATAGGATAGGATAGAGGATAGGATAGGATAGAGGATAGGATAGGATAGGGGATAGGATAGGATAGAGGATAATATAGGATAGAGGATAGGATAGGATAGAGGATAGGATAGGATAGAGGATAGGATAGGATAGAGGATAGGATAGGATAGAGGATAGGATAGGATAGAGGATAGGATAGGATAGAGGATAATATAGGATAGAGGATAGGATAGGATAGAGGATAGGATAGGATAGAGGATAGGATAGGATAGAGGATAGGATACGATAGAGGATAGGATAGGATAGAGGATACGATATAGGATTTAATAGGATAGAGGATAGGATACGATAAAGGATAGGATAGGATAGAGGATAGGATAGGATAGAGGATAGGATAGGATAGAGGATAGGATAGGATAGAGGATAGGATAGGATAGAGGATAGGATAGGATAGAGGACAGGATAGGATAGAGGATAGGATAGGATAGAGGATAGGATAGGATAGAGGATAGGATAGGATAGAGGATAGGATACGATAGAGGATAAGGATAGGATAGAGGATAGGATAGGATAGAGGATAGGATATGATAGAGGATACGATAGAGGATAGGATAGGATAGAGGATAGGATAGGATAGAGAATAGGATACGATAGAGGATAGGATAGGATAGAGGATAGGATAGGATAGAGGATAGGATAGGATAGAGGATGGGATAGGATAGAGGACAATATAGGATAGAGGATAGGATAGGATGGAGGATAGGATACGATAGAGGATAGGATAGGATAGGGGATACGATATAGGATTTAATAGGATAGAGGATAGGATACTATAGAGGATACGATAGGATAGAGGATAGGATAGGATAGTGGATATGATAGGATAGAGGATAGGATAGGATAGGATAGAGGATAGGATAGGATAGGGGATAGGATAGGACAGAGGATACGATAGAGGATTGGATAGGATAGACGATACTATAGGATAGAGGATAGGATAGGGGCTAGTGGATACGACAGGACAGAGGATAGGATAGGATAGAGGATAGGATAGGATAGAGGATAGGATAGCGGATAGTATAGGATAGAGTATAGAATAGGATAAAGGATAGGATAGGATAGAGGATAGGATAGGATACAGGATAGGATAGGATAGAGAATAGGGTAGAGGATAGGATAGAGGATAGGATAGGATAGGGGATAGGTTAGGATAGAGAATAGGATAGGATAGAGGATAGGATAGGATAGAGGATATGATAGGATAGAGGATAGGATAGGATAGGATAGAGGATAGGATAGGATAGGGGATAGGATAGGATAGAGGATACGATAGAGGATTGGATAGGATAGACGATACTATAGGATAGAGGATAGGATAGGGGCTAGTGGATACGACAGGACAGAGGATAGGATAGGATAGAGGATAGGATAGGATAGAGGATAAGATAGGATAGAGGATAGGATAGAGGATAGGATACAGGATAGGATAGGATACGGGATAGGATATTATAGAGGATAGGATAGGATACAGGATAGGATAGGATAGAGGATAGGATAGGATGGAGGATAGGATGGAATAATGGATAGGATGAGACAGAGGATAGGATAGGATAGGATAGAGGATAGGATATGATAGAGGATAGGATAGGATACAGGATAGGATAGGATAGAGGATAGGATAGGGTGGACGGTAGGATAGGATAGAGGATATGATGGGATAGACGATAGGATAGGATAGATGGTAGGATACGATAGGGGATAGGATACGATAGAGGATAGAATGGGATAGAGGATAGGATAAGATAAAGGATAGGATACGATAGAGGATAGGATTGGATAGAGGAAACGATAGGGTAGAGGATAGGATAGGATAGAGTATTGGATAGGATAGAGGATAGGATAGGATAGAGGAATGGATAGGATAGGGAATAGGATAGGATTGAGGATAGGATAGGATAGAGGATAGGATAGAGGATTGGATAGGATACCGGATAGTATAGGATAGTGTATAGGATAGGGTAAAGGACAGGATAGGATAGAGGATAGGATAGGATAGAGGATACGATAGGATACAGGATAGGATAGGATAGAGGATAGGATAGGATAGGGGATAGGATAGGATAGAGGATAATATAGGATAGAGGATAGGATAGGATAGAGGATAGGATAGGATAGAGGATAGGATAGGATAGAGGATAGGATAGGATAGAGGATAGGATAGGATAGAGGATAGGATAGGATAGGGGATAGGATAGGATAGAGGATAATATAGGATAGAGGATAGGATAGGATAGAGGATAGGATAGGATAGAGGATAGGATAGGATAGAGGATAGGATAGGATAGAGGATAGGATAGGATAGAGGATAGGATAGGATAGAGGATAATATAGGATAGAGGATAGGATAGGATAGAGGATAGGATAGGATAGAGGATAGGATAGGATAGAGGATAGGATACGATAGAGGATAGGATAGGATAGAGGATACGATATAGGATTTAATAGGATAGAGGATAGGATACGATAAAGGATAGGATAGGATAGAGGATAGGATAGGATAGAGGATAGGATAGGATAGAGGATAGGATAGGATAGAGGATAGGATAGGATAGAGGATAGGATAGGATAGAGGATAGGATAGGATAGAGGATAGGATAGGATAGAGGACAGGATAGGATAGAGGATAGGATAGGATAGAGGATAGGATAGGATAGAGGATAGGATAGGATAGAGGATAGGATACGATAGAGGATAAGGATAGGATAGAGGATAGGATAGGATAGAGGATAGGATATGATAGAGGATACGATAGAGGATAGGATAGGATAGAGGATAGGATAGGATAGAGAATAGGATACGATAGAGGATAGGATAGGATAGAGGATAGGATAGGATAGAGGATAGGATAGGATAGAGGATGGGATAGGATAGAGGACAATATAGGATAGAGGATAGGATAGGATGGAGGATAGGATACGATAGAGGATAGGATAGGATAGGGGATACGATATAGGATTTAATAGGATAGAGGATAGGATAGGATAGAGGATAGGATAGGATGGAGGATAGGATAGGATAGAGTATTGGATAGGATAGAGGATAGGATAGGATAGAGGAATGGATAGGATAGGGAATAGGATAGGATTGAGGATAGGATAGGATAGAGGATAGGATAGAGGATTGGATAGGATACCGGATAGTATAGGATAGTGTATAGGATAGGGTAAAGGACAGGATAGGATAGAGGATAGGATAGGATAGAGGATACGATAGGATACAGGATAGGATAGGATAGAGGATAGGATAGCGGCTTGGGTAGGATACAGGATAGGATAGGATAGAGGATAGGATAGGGGATTGGATAGGATAGAGGATAGGATAGAGGATAGTATAGGATATAGTATAGGATAGGATAGAGGTCAGGATAGGATAGAGGATAGGATTGGATATAGGATACGATAGGACAGAGGATAGGATAGGGTAGAGGATAGGATTAGATAGAGGAATGGGATAGGATAGAGGATAGGATAGGATAGAGGATAGGATAGGGCAGAGGGTAGGATAGGATAGAGTATGGGATAGGATTGAGGATAGGATAGGATACAGTATGGGATAGGATTGAGGATAGGATAGGACAGAGGGTAGGATAGGACAGGGGATAGGGTAGGATAGAGGAGGGGATTGGATAGAGAATCGGATATAGGATAGGATAGAGGATTGGATAGGATAGAGGATAGGATAGGATAGAGGATATCGTAGGATAGAGGATAGGATAGTATAAAGCATAGGATAGGGGATTGGATAGGATAGAGGATAGGATAGGGTAGAGGATAGGATAGGATAGAGGATAGAATAGGATAGATTATTGGATACGATAGATGATAGGATAGGATGGAGGATAGGATGGGATAGAGTATAGGATAAGATAGAGGATAGGATAGGACAGAGGACGGGATATTATAGAGGATAGGATAGGATAGGGGATAGGATAGGATAGATGGTAGGATACGGTAGAGGATAGGATAGGATAGAGGATACTATAGGATAGAGGATAGGATAGGATAGAGGATAGGATAGGATAGGATGGAGGATAGGATGGTATCGAGGATACGATAAGATAGAGGATAGGATACGATAGATGGTAGGATACGATAGAGGATAGGATACGATAGAGGATAGAATAGGATAGAGGATAGGATAGGATAAAGGATAGGATACGTAGAGGATAGGATAGGATAGAGGATCCGATATAGGATTTAATAGGATAGAGGATAGGATACGATAAAGGATAGGATAGGATAGAGGATAGGATAAGATAGAGAATAGGATATAGGATTGGATAGGATAGCGGATAGGATAGGATAGAGGATTGGATAGGATAGGGGATAGGATACGATAGAGGATAGGATAGGGTAGAGGATAGGATAGAGAATAGGATAGGGTAGACGATAGGATAGAGAATAGGATAGGATAGATAATATGATAGGATAGAGGATAGGATAGGATAGAGAATAGTATAGGATAGATGATATAATAGGATAGAGGATAGGATAGGATAGAGGGTAGGATCGGATAGATGATAGGATAGGGGATTGGATAGAATAGAGGATAGGATAGAGGATAGGATAGGATAGAGGATAGGATCGGATAGAGAATATTATCGGATAGAGGAAACGATATTATAAAGGATAGGATAGGATAGAGTATAGGATAGGATAGAGGATAGGATAGGGTAGAGGATAGGATAGAGAATAGGATAGGATAGAGGATAGGATAGGGTAGAGGATAGGATAGGATAGGATAGAGCATAGGATAGGGTAGAAGATAGGATAGGATTGAGGATAGGATAGGATAGAGGATAGGGTACAGGATTGGATAGGATAGAGGATAGGATAGGATAGATGATAGTATAGGATAGAGGGTAGGATAGGATAGGATAGATGATAGTATAGGATAGAGGATAGGATAGGATTGAGGGTAGGATAGGATAGTGGATAGAATAGGATAGAGCAGACCATAGAGTATAGGATAGAGAATATGATAATATAGATTATAGTATAGGATGGTGGATAGGATAGGATAGAGGATAGGATAGGATCGAGGATAGGATAAGGTAGAGGATAGGATAGGGTAGAGGATAGGATGGAGGATAGGATCGGATAGATGATAGGATAGGGGATTGGATAGGATAGAGGATAGGATAGGATAGATGATAGTATAGGATAGAGGGTAGGATAGGATAGGATAGATGATAGTATAGGATAGAGGATAGGATAGGATTGAGGGTAGGATAGTGTTCGTTCCCACCGAGTTTTTCAGCATATAGTAAATCGTCGCGAGGCAACAGCTACAAGTAAGAAAGCTGAAAGCCATAAAAGAAGCCCTTCTCCGATTTCAAGCCGTCCTTCGAAAATTAGAAGAATGCTAATGCTCGAGTGGCCATGCGCCACTCGAGGGTTTTTTAGCTGATGGCATTGGAAAGTGGCCATAAAGTCAATCCGGGAAACCCTCGCTCCGCGTACCACCCGCAATGCACCGGAGGTCCCGGATTCGGACAAAGCGGGCCTTATAGCCCGCACGAGCGTCGACCAGGCTAAGAGCGCAACCCCTCTTGAGCCACATGTACGCGTGTCCTTAGCCTTCGTCACCGGACCCAAGCTTAGGGGTCATAAATTCGTTCGCGAGCCACTTAGGCTATTTACTCGGGCTGTTCCGGGGTCCTGTTATTCGTTACAGCAATTTTCCTGGTTTGACTTGTGGGTGGAGACTTCCTCCTCCACCGGTGAGGGCTGTCCCGGAAGATTCTTCTCCCTCAAGTCAACCAGCGAATAGGAAAGACTTTACCCCCAAATTAGGAACTTTTCTTGACACCACCGAGGTGACCAGCGAACGGACCCCGGGACAGAAAAGCAGAACCATCTCACTACTCGGAGAGAACTGCTAAACACTCTGAGAACAGTCTCAATTCGCGAACAGTCAGAACTGTCTCATCATTCGGAGACAACAATCTCACCATTCGGAGAGAACAATCTCATCATTCGGAGAATTGTCTCGAAACCCATTTAAAAATACTCAAATATTGTACCGCTCCAGATCACTGGCTCTGTAAATTAGTTGCCCAACGTTAATTCAGCAGGCAACATATTGTTAAGTGTTAAGTTTTGAAAATAAAGACATCTTTTATACACGAAAAAACATTTTGGTCCTTCGAGCCGGATCCAGTGACTATTTCGGAGTGCGGTACTAGTGAAGAACTTAAAAGACATTAAGTCACGTGCTTCATACTGTGACAAGTGCAAAAAAAATCGGTTCTACGGGAAGCTGCAAACACACCTTGGGACCAGACGTCTTTGGCAGCATACGGACCAGAGACGAATACATCAACCAAAGGTTTGGCGTTGGCTACTACACCCGAAAACCACATCCAGGAAAAACAACCAGGAAGCGGAACCTCCAGTATACTGCGGATCCAGACGTCTCCTGCACCTATTCGGCCGTTGACGACTACGAAGACTAATTCAGCCAAAGGTAGACTCGTTTGTTGAATTACCAATTTCCTTCCTTCTATTTACTCGATTTTCCTGATCCCGAATTCGGTTTTGAACAATGGCATCTGCAAATTCGGAAAAGGAGCAGACCGAAAGGCAATTAATACGCACGATTTCCCAAAAAAGTTGTTACTTCAAGGCTCAGATGACATCACTGAGCAACTATGTAAAGAAATTTCAAAATACCACACGAGAGCAACTAAAGCTCAATGAAAAAATCATTCGCCTACGTACATTATTTGATAAATTTAACCAGAACCAGGATGAATTAGCTCTCCTGACAAGTGACTACGATAAAATAGAAACACAGCGCGAGGAAATAATCGACCAATATGACGACGTTCTTTCGGCCGCGTTAGAAGTTCAAGCTTTATTCAAAGTCATTCCGGACAAACAATCGAATAATGAAAATACAAACGACAGTCAAACATATCCGAAGGCCGCACAGATGAATGTAAAATTACCAAAAATAGATTTACCAAAATTCAATGGCCGAATGGAGAAATGGATCACCTTCAAGGATGCTTTCTTGACGATGATCCATTCTCAGTCCGGACTGAGTAACATTCAAAAATTAAATTACTTAAAACTCTCATTAACAGACAAGGCTGAAACCGCGATCAGCGCTTTCACTATTTGCGACGAGAATTACGAAATCGCGTGGAATCATTTAGTGGAGATTTATGATAACAAACGCGCATTAGTTTTGCGACACGCGGCTTTATTGAGGGATACCCCAAGCATGTCAAACGATTCGTCGGAAGCAATCCGAGATTTGGTAAACTATATGCAACTGCACATCAGATCCCTTCAAGCGTTAGGACGGACTTGGGAGGATATCGCGAATGACCTCCTCATCAGTATTTTAGTAACCCGTATGGGAAGGGACACGCGCAAAAACTGGGAACATACTCTTTCAGACACAGAAATGCCAAAATTACTAGACGTTTTTAAATATCTACATATCGCATCGCATCAATCGAGAGAGGACGAACCGGTGCCTCAGTCTCCGAAAGGAAATGTTCCCAGCAGACCCGTAACAAGGCTTCAGACAGCTAATCGGGTACATCAAAATCAGGGAACTCGAACCCGATATTCTCCGCCATCGTCCCCTAAATTTAATCGACGACAGACCTTCGCGACAATCACAACACGGCTATCGACTTGTGCAATCTGTGAAAAGGGAAATCATAAGACATTTCAGTGTAAACACTTCGATAAAGTGAATGTCGACAAACGGATAGAAGCAGTAAAAAACGCGAAGCATTGCCTCAATTGTTTAGCTCCAGGACACACGGCTGAACAGTGCAATGCTAGTAAATGTAGAGTTTGCAATTTACCACACAACACCAGATTGCACAAAGATTCGAGACCACAGTTTCAAAAAAGAGAAGAACGTGCCGACAGCCCGAAACCCGGGTGCAGTTCTTGACTTTCTCAGCATCTCGATGTTTCGCACAAGCTCCCATACACTTCCTTATTGACAGACGGTTCTACGCATGATCTCATGACCACCGCAATTGTACACGCTTTCGACTGTAACAATCGGCCTCTCGAGTGTCGTACGTTACTCGACACATGTTCAAATGCGAATTTCATTACAGAGGCTTTTGCCAAAAAATTAAATATAATCAGTCAGGAACGAAGTGTGAACATCGAGGTGTTGAATGAGCTAAAAACGGTAACGAACAAAACGCTACGAATAAAGGTCAAATCGCGCATTAACGGATTCAATCGCACTCTCAATTTTTTCATTATTCCACATATTTCCAGTCAGTTACCCGATCGTCAAATTAACAAATCGCAATTGCACATCCCATCAAATATACAACTTGCTGATCCTCATTTTCATCGGCCGTCACATGTAGACATGTTAATCGGTACCGGAACAACTTTGGCGTGTCTTAGCATAGGTCAGATCGAGATTGGTTCTAAACAACAGTCCGATCTGATACTGCAAAAGACACAATTCGGATGGATCATCGGGGGGAGTGCACCGGTTTCATCAATTCGCGAAACACACAAAACCTTATTAACAAATGTGGAATTTGATATGAAAAAATTTTGGGAGGTTGAAGAGGGACCGCACAACTCGTATTTTTCACCTTCAGAAAATGAATGCGAGTCCCATTTCAAACGGACAGTCAGACGATTGAAATCTGGACGATATATAGTAGCGCTTCCGTTCAATGAGAAGAAGCAGCTAATCGGCGAATCCCGTACGCACGCTCTAAATCGCTTTTTGTCTTTGGAACGTAAACTTACTCGCGACTCGCAACTCAGGACCGAGTATAATCGAATCATGGACGAATATATTGATTTAGGTCACATGACACAGGTAAAAAATGACCAAGACACACACGGGTATTATTTGCCTCATCACGCCGTCATCAAACCCACCAGCTCGACCACAAAATGTCGAGTTGTATTCGATGGTTCGGCTAAATCCACAACCGGGATTTCATTAAATGACTCGCTACATACAGGACCGACCATACAGGACGACATTTTTACTTTATTGAATCGCTTTCGGATGCACACCTATGTTATATCAGGTGACATAGAAAAAATGTATCGCCAATTTCTCGTACGTCCTGAAGATCGTCAATTTCAAAGGATTATCTGGAGAAATAACAAAAACGAAATTACTACATTCGAACTCAACACAATAACATTCGGCTTAACCTCTGCACCATATTTAGCCATCAGATGTTTACAACAATTGGCATCTGAGGAATTCATACATTTCCCAAGGGCTTGCGAGGTTATTTCCAAGGACATATACGTAGACGATCTTTTAACCGGCACAGATAACTATGACGAGACGCTACGACTACGTAACGACATTATTCTAGTATTAAAACGAGGAGGTTTAAACATTCGGCAGTGGGTATCAAACGACCCAAACCTCTTATCCGGACTTTCCGAAGAAGACATTCATCCAAAATTCTTCGGCGACACCACAGTAAAAACGTTAGGTATTGCATGGGATCCGAAGGACGATTCAATAAATTATCAAGTTCACGTTACGCCACGACACACATATACGAAACGGACGATTCTTTCAACGATCGCGAAGATTTTTGACCCGTTAGGTTTACTCGGTCCAGTCACAGTCGTTGCAAAGATATTAATGCAACGGTTATGGCAATTGAAGGTCGATTGGGACGAATCGTTGCCCATAAGCCTCCAGACTGAATGGTCAAATTATCAAGAAGAGCTCAGCCTCTTGGAAGGTTTAAAGTTTGAGCGACATGTCTCTCAACCCTCAGTCAAACGATTAGAGCTGCATGGCTTCTGCGATGCAAGCGAGCGGGCGTACGGGGCTTGCATATATATTCGGTCCCTTGACGTATCGGGGAATATAAGGGTACGACTTCTTTGTGCAAAATCACGCGTTGCACCCTTAAAAACCATCAGTTTAGCTCGTCTGGAGCTTTGCGGGGCTGTCCTCCTTTCGTCACTATACGATTCAATCACGAGGTGTCTGAACCACAAAATTCACGAGACGATTTTGTGGACAGACTCTACCATAGTTCTACATTGGTTGCATAAACCGCCTAACATATTAAAAACCTTTGTGGCCAACCGGGTTGTGGAAATTCAGACTAAAACAAACATACTCGCATGGCGACATATTCGGTCTTCAGACAATCCTGCGGATTTGTTATCACGCGGCACAACTCCCAGGATTTTGATAAATAGCAAAATCTGGTGCAACGGACCAGATTGGCTCGCTACTGACGAATCGCTATGGCCAGCATCTTGCTTTGAGCCTCCTCCAGAAACGCCTGAAATGCGTAATATACAATGCTTTACAGTCACCAGTGCGCAACCATTCGATTTGTTATTACGGTATTCATGCATAGACCGTCTACGCCGAATTATTTCATATTGTTTACGATTTCGTCCGACAAATCGCAAAACTGGATCCATTTCCATTCAAGAATTAGAACGCGCCAACGAAATCATAATTAAGTCAACTCAGACAAACGCGTTTTCCGAGGAGATCGCAGCTCTTAAATCAAAGGCCGGTTTGAATCCTAAGAGCAAACTATTATCTCTAAACCCGTTCATCGATGAACAAGGGATACTTCGCGTAGGTGGTCGACTGCAATATTCTGATCTAGAATACAACACAAAACATCCAATACTTTTGCCAAAGAGCCATCACATAACCGATTTGATAATCCGCGATATTCACATTCGAAATTGTCATTCTGGATTGACTTCTACCCTATACAACGTTCGACAAAAATACTGGCCAATCGATGGTAAGAACACTACCCGAAAAATCATCCGGAATTGTATCAAATGCTTTCGATTCAGCCCACCAACGACAAATTACCTAATGGGTAATTTACCCACCACGCGCATTACCGAATCCAGACCATTTTCAAACGTTGGAACAGACTTTTGCGGACCGTTTTATATCAAAGAACGTCGTCATCGAAATCGGACGCGCGTTAAGGTTTACGTTGCCGTATTTATCTGTTTTTCCACCAAGGCAGTCCATTTAGAAGTGGTGGGCGATCTAACTACGGACGCCTTTTTAGCAGCCTTGAAAAGATTCATCGCGAGGAGGGGCATTTGTAGTAACATTTATTCGGACAATGGCACTAATTTCGTAGGTGCCAACAACGAATTGAACGAACTTCACAGAGTTCTACGAGAGGATGAGAGGGTCAATCGATTTGTCTCTGACAAAAAGATTTCATGGCATTTTATGCCTGCCTTGTCTCCTCACTTCGGTGGACTCTGGGAAGCAGCTGTAAAGTCGTTCAAACATCATTTAAGGCGTGTTGTCGGTGATCAGCTTTTCACGTATGAGCAATTTGCCACGTTCGTAACCGAAATCGAGGGAATCCTAAATTCCCGACCATTGACTCCTCTTTCTTCCGATCCAAACGACCCCGCAGCATTGACTCCTGCCCATTTCCTTATTGGTACTGCGATAACGAGTGTGCCTGAAGCTGACTTCACCGCAAGTCCGAGCAATCGGCTGTCAAATTGGCAGCACATACAAAAGGTTAAGCAGGACTTCTGGGCCAGGTGGTCCAAGGAATACATCCACCAACTACAAACCCGGACCAAGTGGATGAAGGGATCCCACGACATCCAGGAAGGCACGGTTGTCATCCTGAAGGACGATCACCTGCCTCCACTCCAGTGGAATCTTGGAAGAATCTTGGAGATCCATCCCGGCGCCGACAACATCATACGTGCTGTCACAGTTAAAACCAGTAATGGTGTATATAAACGAAATGTGAAGCAGCTTGCCCCCCTTCCGATTGCTTCCGATACCAATTGAATAATTTCATGAACAATTGCGTTAATTTTACTCGTTTCTTCCTTTATTCTTTGCGTTATCATTCGTTCGTATATAATTACGTAAATCTTCATTTTATGTAGTTATATTAGCGGTAGGATTTTATGCGTTTTATCATTTATTTTTCTTTTGCATTTACTCGTATTATATTAATCGTTTACTCGTTTAGCGCTTAATCCTATAATTACGTTCGATTGCGTTTTTTCATATTTTATTCGTCTTATTTAATATATTATTTATATTCTTATCACATTCGCGCTGCCATCATAGGGCATTAGATAATCCGATTCGTTTCATTGAACTATGCGTACAGTTCAACGGGGGGAGCATGTTCGTTCCCACCGAGTTTTTCAGCATATAGTAAATCGTCGCGAGGCAACAGCTACAAGTAAGAAAGCTGAAAGCCATAAATAAAGCCCTTCTCCGATTTCAAGCCGTCCTTCGAAAAGTAGAAGAATGCTAATGCTCGAGTGGCCATGCGCCACTCGAGGGTTTTTTAGCTGATGGCATTGGAAAGTGGCCATAAAGTCAATCCGGGAAACCCTCGCTCCGCGTACCACCCGCAATGTACCGGAGGTCCCGGATTCGGACAAAGCGGGCCTTATAGCCCGCACGAGCGTCGACCAGGCTAAGAGCGCAACCCCTCTTGAGCCACATGTACGCGTGTCCTTAGCCTTCGTCACCGGACCCAAGCTAAGGGGTCATAAATTCGTTCGCGAGCCACTTAGGCTATTTACTCGGGCTGTTCCGGGGTCCTGTTATTCGTTACAGCAATTTTCCTGGTTTGACTTGTGGGTGGAGACTTCCTCCTCCACCGGTGAGGGCTATCCCGGAAGATTCTTCTCCCTCAAGTCAACCAGCGAATAGGAAAGACTTTACCCCCAAATTAAGAACTTTTCTTGACACCACCGAGGTGACCAGCGAACGGACCCCGGGACAGAAAATCAGAACCATCTCACTACTCGGAGAGAACTGCTAAACACTCTGAGAACAGTCTCAATTCGCGAACAGTCAGAACTGTCTCATCATTCGGAGACAACAATCTCACCATTCGGAGAGAACAATCTCATCATTCGGAGAATTGTCTCGAAACCCATTTAAAAATACTCAAATATTGTACCGCTCCAGATCACTGGCTCTGTAAAATAGTTGCCCAACGTTAATTCAGCAGGCAACATATTGTTAAGTGTTAAGTTTTGAAAATAAAGACATTTTTTATACACGAAAAAAACAGAAGTATATACCAGAATATACCTGAATATACCTGAATATACTAGAATATAGCAGAATATACCAGAATATACTTGAATATACCAGAATATACCATAATATTACTCGAATATACCATAATATTACTCGAATATAGAAGAATATACGAGAATATACGATAATATTATTATAATATAGGAGAACATACCATAATATTACTAGAATATAGAAGAATATTCGAGAATATACTAGAATATAGCAGAATATACCAGAATATACTTGAATATACCAGAATATACCATAATATTACTAGAATATAGAAGAATATTCGAGAATATACTAGAATATAGCAGAATATACCAGAATATACTTGAATATACCAGAATATACCATAATATTACTCGAATATGGAAGAATATACGAGAATATACCATAATATTACTAGAATATAGAAGAATATACCAGAATATACCATAATATTACTAGAATATAGAAGAATATACCAGAATATACCATAATATTACTAGAACATAGAAGTATATACCAGAATATACCTGAATATACCTGAATATAATAGAATATAGCAGAATATACCAGAATATACTTGAATATACCAGAATATACCATAATATTACTCGAATATACCATAATATTACTCGAATATAGAAGAATATACGAGAATATACGATAATATTACTAGAATATAGGAGAATATACCAGAATATACCATAATATTACTAGAATATAGAAGAATATACCCGAATATACCATAATATTACTCGAATATAGAAGAATATACGAGAATATACGATAATATTTCTAGAATATAGGAGAATATACCAGAATATACCATAATATTACTAGAATATAGAAGAACATTCGAGAATATACTAGAATAAAGCAGAATATACCAGATTATACTTGAATATACTAGAGTATATCATAATATTACTAGAATATAGAAGAATATACGGGAATATACCTGAATATACTAGAATATAGCAGAATGTACCAGAATATACCAGAATATACCATAATATTACTAGAATATAGAAGAATATATGAGAATATACGATAATATTACTAGAATATAGGAGAATATACCATAACATTACTAGAATATAGAAGAATATTCGAGAATATACTAGAATATAGTAGAATATACCAGAATATACTTGAATATACCAGAATATACCATAATATTACTTGAATATGGAAGAATATACGAGAATATACCGTAATATTACTAGAATATAGAAGAATATACCAGAATATACCATAATATTACTAGAATATAGAAGAATATACCGGAATATACCATAATATTACTAGAATATAGAAGAATATACCAGAATATACCATAATATTACTAGAATATAGAAGAATATACCAGAATATATGAGAATATAGCAGAATATGCCAGAATATACCATAATATTACTAGAATATAGAAGAATATACCTGAATATACCAAAATATTACTAGAATATAGAAGAATATACCAGTATATACCATAATATTACTAGAACATAGAAGTATATACCAGAATATACCTGAATATACCTGAATATACAAGAATATAGCAGAATATACCAGAATATACTTGAATATACCAGAATATACCATAATATTACTCGAATATACCATAATATTACTCGAATATAGAAGAATATACGAGAATATACGATAATATTACTAGAATATAGGAGAATATACCATAATATTACTAGAATATAGAAGAATATTCGAGAATATACTAGAATATAGCAGAATATACCAGAATATACTTGAATATACCAGAATATACCATAATATTACTCGAATATGGAAGAATATACGAGAATATACCATAATATTACTAGAAC